>NC_065563.1:913736-1218314 GCF_022605725.1 Anthonomus grandis grandis
ATGTTTATTCAAGATAAATTTTATGTTTTAACAATTACCAATACCCAAGAAAATAATTGATTTCAAAAATACATAAGCAGCATACATAACCCAAAAACAATCCAACCCTATATATCCAACCAAAGAAAATGGTAGGTTTGGATTATTTTTGGGTTAATATTCTGGTTTGATAAATAGCATCATATATCTTAAATTGCCTGGGCATTATTTATAATCGCCATATAATTACATTGTTCATAACATACGAGCCCCGTCCCACTTCAGTTGGCCCAATTGAAAATTCTTAATAATTTCTGTTTAAACCACCAAAAATAGACAAATTTTATAGTGTTATATAGTTTTAAACAAATAATAAGCTTTACTTATTCTATAAACACAACAAAATGGGAAAGTAAACACATTTATATTGAACAGCCGCAATTCTTTAAGGCATGGTGTTTATTAAGTTCTGGTACTACCCCTGATTAAAACTATCCCAAATTTCTTGCTAGTGGATTTCAGACCTAATGAATAGAACCCTGATAGATGAAAATAAAATGAAAAATAAAAATAAGAAACTTATTTCTACTATTTTAAATATGATTAAAAAATGTATTAATCAATCAAAATCTAATTTTAGAGATAACACATAATGTTTATATGAGATACTTTTTGGTATTGTAATATTGTGGAATAAAGATTCGATAAAAGAATAATAAATTCGTTTTTTACTAAGTGGGCCAACTGAAATGAGACGGGGCTCGTATATATTTTTAGCAGAAAATTTTACGTAACGAAATAATCATAAATAAATGGTAGTAAAAGTATTTACATATAAAGGTTATTTAAACAATTTTTATCAATATATTTTATTTTATTTGTTTAAACATTGACTGAAGAGGCAAGATTTAATTTTCAGTCATTGATTAGATAGAATACGTATTTTTCTATGCGGCTTCTTAGAACTTTGTTTTTCTCTCATTTGCTGGTATTTTTCAGTTTCCCATTTTAATTGCTTATACAACATTGTCTTAATAAATAGTTTTATGAAAACTTCAATATGTTGCGGGCATAAATTAATGGACTGTATATCTATTTTATTTAACAAAATGTTAAACGTTGACTTAAAAACATTACCGGTTAACTTTAAATGATCAAAAACTACATTAAATTTATTCATGAAATGTTGGGTTAAAATTAAAAAATTATCCGATGGACAGTGGCGAAGCGTACGAGTCGACAAGGTAGACAATGTCTACCCAAAATTATCCCGTTATTTGTCATTAATTTATCACGTAATTATTCCATGTAATTGTTGAATTAAAATTTTAAAAAAATTAACACAGAACGTAGTCGCTATCCTTACTATTATTATATAGTATCTAAGCATGATTAATCCGAAGGCGCGCCCCGCCTGCCGCACCGAGTAAGACAAAAATACAGGGCTGACACCCAATTAATGTATACGAGCCCCAGGAAGACACATTGATATTTGTCTTCCGAAATTTGGAGCATCTAATCGAACCAAATACGCATCAAGCAGGCTACAGAGGTCCGGCTGCATCAGCATTCAGCCTATTACGTATGCAAAATTTACTCGCGAGAAAGTCATTCGAGCTTTTGTCTATCGAAGTCGACCAGCTATTTTATTATGCTGTTGACGGTTATTGTTTATGAACACGCTTGATCTGGTCGGCCGCAATACATCTACAGTTTTGTTTTGTTTTGATATTCTTTAATTATAATTAATAATTAAAGAAGTTGTTCAAAATGCAGCCCACCGACCTCAATACATTTTCTACACCGAGTTATTAAGGAGTTTATTGCAGCCAGTGCCACAAAATTTTGATTTTGCATGTCTTGTAATACAAGACTCATCCGTCCAAAGTATCTTGTGTAAAAAGTCGGAATTTTCCTCTGTTAAGTTTAAAAGCCACTGACAAAATCTTACTCTCTTTTCAGCATCACCAGGGTGTAAACCCTGAACAGACTGTAGGTGATATGCATGCCTGTGGTCAGCGTGTAAGCTTCGCAATATTTGAGATTTAGGAATTTGTAGTTGTTGAGCTGCCTTGCGAGAGCTCAGCCTTGGATTATTATCAAAAGTGCGCAGTACACGATTTTCATTATTATTTCTCTGGTTTCGGTATTGTTCATTAATACCACGTAGACCGAAGTTCCTAAAATTTTGATGTGTTCTAATGAACACGCGAGCATTTGGAATTTTTCTATTTGGATACCGTCTTCGATATTCACGAACTGCCGTTTCCGCATTTCCATCACAAAATCCATAACAAAAATGAATATCAGCGTATTCATTACTTGAAAAACGCATTTTTCACAATACTTTTAACAACACTGTTAACAATAGCAAAATTAATAAGTTAACCAACGCAATAATTTGACTTACTTAAATAATTAACTGTCATAATAAAATACAAACAAACCGTCTGTTGTTTTATGCATGGATTGCCTTCTTGCCAGCATTATTATATTCATTATTTATTTGAATTTCGGAATCCAGATTCTTGTGTCTTTTTTAGAACCCAACAGAATAATTTAGTCTTTAATTAAATTTAGTATTTTCATATTTTTTGTTTAATAAAAAAATCAGCATTTATAAAAATTTATTTTTTTACTCGCAAACAGTGTGTCGTACGACAAAAAGTAAAGAGATGTTTTTTATTTTAAACTAAACAAAGATTTCATAAAAAAAAGAAATTAAAAAAAAAACAGTGGCGCATCATTTTTTTAATTAAAATTAATTAAAATTGTATGAAGATCGACCCGCACTGGTGAATAAAATTAATAATTTTTGCATAAAAAGATGCATCTTGATTAACTGTACAAACGTGCCAAATTTCATTAAAATATCTAAATTGGTTTAAGAAAAATAAAAAAAATTGATTTTTTTAATTAGAATTTTGACACCCTGTAATTTTTTAACAAATCATTTTTCGAATATTATTTATAATAGCAAACTTATTATTTTTTCGTCCTCCGTCGGCCATTTAATTTTCCGCCATCGAAACCGGACCACCCCGTATAGAAAAGGTTTTTTTAGTGGATATTTTAGTGGTTATTTATGAACGACTGTTCGATATTGGCAATTGTATTTTAGTTGTGTTTTTATTTGTCTTTAATTAATTTTAAAATAATGGATATTATGGATTTATAAGTTGGATGGTTATACCTATGTTGTGTTTTTATAAATAGTATTTATTTTTATCTAACTAACTTTTTATGCTAGTAGTAATCATTTTTTTCTTTTTTATATCACTACATAATTTTTCTCTTTAAGTTAATATTTCATGCGCTTTCATTCTTTTATTTCATTAAAGTGAATACACATTTTTTTCTAATTAACGATTTTTATTGTTTGTCTACCCGAAAAAAAAATCACGCTTCGCCACTGCCGATGGAATTTTTAAACTTGAAACATAATTTAAGTTTGCATAATCTTTATTTAATAAAAATATTTCTTTTTCGTCATTAATATCGATGTCATTTTTAAGTAAAAAATCTTCACAGTTATTTTCATACTTAAACCTCTCTAAAATAGTATATGCAAAATAACCAGCAACGTGTACATTGGAACAAGTTTCTAAAGTAATCTTATTACAAATAGTATTATTTGTCTCAGTATGATTGCTTCCTTGGGCATTATTTGTGGCACCAAGTTCTTTAATATTGTAAGAAAAAACAGGGTTTTTCTCCATATCTATAAAGATTTCTTTTTCACATGACTTCAAGATTTGGCTTTGACTCATCGACATTTAAAAATTCTTGTAGATCTTCGCAATTTCCCGTTTCTAATGAATTTAGTAGTCTTATATTTATTATGTACTGTAAAGACACTTTAAATTGTTGAACAGAGGGAGTTGGATTATATCCACATCTATTTCTAGCAATTGAGAATAAATTTTTCAAAGGATCTTGATTGAGATGACTTGTAAAAAGAAATTTGTATTTATATGAAGATAATAAATATTCCCAAAGCCCTAGAATAGATGTAAGAGTCCAAATAAAGCCGCTAATACAATAGATGTTATTTCTTCTATTTCCACCTTCAGTTACTTGAATTCTCTTGAAATATTCAAGACCAAATTGAAGGTTTTTCAATGGCATTGAATTAGTTATAGATAAAGGTTTTTTATTTGGATTGGAATCTGACAATATATTGCTATTAGAAGAATCAAAAATTAAATTAACGTTTTTTAAGAAATCGGATGTATTATGAGCAGTTGTGCTTTTAAAGCCTGTAATTGACCAGCTGACTTAACAGCAGCGACAACTGAGTTTGAAAAGATTTGGGCAGCATATTTCACTCTCATTTTTTGAAAAGTATTTGGTTTTAAGTGAGTGTCGGTTAACTTTGGTAATGTTCTTGTAGTTTTGCTTTTTTTGTTCATTTCATATGTTTTTAAAATATCAAACCAAGATACCGAATGCCCAGCAACTATAAATTTTAATTTCGTATTTATATAATTATTTCTTAAAGATTTTAGTAAATGGGGAACATCAAAAATGGTAAATATTTTTAGGTTTTCAATCTCTATTAAGGGTCTTTCTTCTGAAGCACCTACATTTTTAAAAGCTTTTCGATTATTTGTTCCCTGGTCACATGTTAATGTCACTGGAATAAGCCCTAGTTTGTTTAAATTTTTTATAACATATTTTATTATTTCTGTTAATATATCGCCCTTAACCAGACCTTGAGAGGTAAAATAACACAAAGGAATTTTCCAGTTTCCAAAAATACCTCTTGCGTAAAAAACTAGAGCTGTATTTTTAATAGAATCATGACGACCAAGAAATGCCATATCTTCAAAATCCTCAATATAATCATGTGCCTTATTGTAGTCTAATTTAGGTTTTAATGCAATCTTATCAAAAAAAACTGCACACACTCGTTCTGAGTTTTCCATAGATTCTACTTTCGTAAAAAGTTTTTTTGTTAACGTGTTTTCAAGTCCAGTCTTTAGGTTAATTACTTTTAACCACGACTGAATAGTGCATACTGAATGTAGAGAGAATAATAACTTATTCCTTAAAAATTTATAACAGCTTGGAGATTTATAGTAAATTGAAAGAGCAAACCTGCACATTTACAATAGTTTGACTGGTGGTTAATAGCAGTTTTTTTGACAGGTGACAAATATAGACTATAACCGATTCCAAGCGATCTATCGGTTTTAACCGCGGTTAAGCCCTTGGTTCACCTTGAACAGTCCCTTTATAACATAACCAATCGTGTCCGCTTGGACGTGTTTGGTTGATGTAACTTCTTAGTTTGTCAGCTGTCACTATCATAAGTTTGTTTGTTTTTAAATAATACCCCAGACGCCAGTAATATTATATGTAATTAGTTCTTAAACATAAATTTTTAAAAAAGAAAACTTATTAGCCATAATAAATTTTGTGTCATTTTTAAAAAGGAAATAATTTGTTGTTTGTTTTTATTTTTTCTCGCACTTATTTCAATATCTTTGACATTTGACGTTTAGAAAACAGCTCCAAAATGTTTCTCACAAACAACTCTGTTTTTTACCATGCTTTCGTCCATAATAAATATTTCAGCATTCCCGGTGTTTTGTATCCACTCATTAAGTGTCACTGGCTTAAAGATCGGAAATTTAAAAAACTAAGAGAATTGTTTTTTCTCTTCCTAGTATTAGTACATCCCCGATAAGCACACTCGTTAATTTTGCTTGAATTTGACATAATTCAAAACAATAATAATACAAAATAATACGCCAAACATGCAAAAACTCCCTTAGACGATGCTGGTGAGCTCCGCTAAATAATAATGAGAGACAAACGGCAAAAAGATTTCCGCGCGCGTTTGAGCGTGGCGCCATCTACCCGCCGCGCGCTTTTTGGGTCACGTTTTTGCCCGTAAATATGCATATCTTCTCGCCTCTTCAATCAACGATGTGGGTTTCTGTTTGTATCTTGCGACCTTCTTACTTTAGGAATAAAATCACAAATTTCGGCTCAATTTTACAGCCTTTATTTCGTACATTTAGGGTACGTATAGTTTGCAACAACAACAAATCGAATCGATATCTCACGCGAGTTAAAGGACAACAACCGGCATTTGCTTTTTTAAAAAACAAATTTATTGAGAACAGGGACTAACTTAACTTACAACTAACTTGATTGATAGATAATGACTACATCGATTACTATATTAATTGTTATTGCTCTTGTCTATTACATTATATTTATACGTTCTAAAAATGATGACAATACAAACTAAGCTATTTCTAAATAAAGTATGCAGGGTCGGCATAAGGTGGCGGGTTGGTACCCGTAACTCCTCCCTCCTAAGAAATGAGCCCAGGGGTGAATTATATGACAATATGGCTCGGATTCTGTAGGGTTTCTTCGTCGTCACTGGTCGTGGTGGTGGTTTGGTTGAGATGTTTTCTTTTGGCCTGGATTAATTTTCTTGTCTTTCTCAGCAACAGGAAGGCGGCTACAGTAGTCATCAGGATATACAAGATGATGGTCCATACGCTAACATTTGTTATATGGACAGGTCCTTGGCTGGTTTCTTCCATTTTCTTGGCTTGGATGTCCATCATGGTTTGAATGTTCTTAAGTTCATCGAAGTTTAAGCTATTGAGTTCAAAGGGCTGTAAATCAATAGCATTAGGGCGAACATTTAAGTCTAAGGTCAGCTTGGGTAATTCAATGTTGTGAAAATGGGTGTTTGTATCGTGGAAACTTCTAATCTGGTAGTCCTGAATTTGTATGGTGCAGCTAGGGTTTAACTCAAGGACAAGGGTGCCTTGGATTGGGATATTTTCTTTATTATGGCCACATTGTTGGACAGCTACGGTTTTTTGGGGTGAAACAATTATCCATTTTTCTTGTTCCAGCTTCTGGATTTTCAAAGACTTGATCTCGGTTTGAATGGCTCGACAATTTGAGGGATGTTTTGAATACAACATCATTTGTACTTCACATGGCGGATCCTCGGATACGCTCAGAGGGCTGTTTTCTTTGCAAAGGTAGATTTCTGTAGCTACCTCTTGACATTTGGCATTGAACAGTACATATGAGTGTTCATTTAGGATAAGGTATTGACTTTGAGGGATAATTATTTGGTAAATGGAATTTAAGGGTACGGGCAAAGGGTAGAGGTGATATAGTACATAATTTTCAAGTTCAACTATAGGTACCTCTATTATAAAGAATATTTTGTTTTCCTTTGTATAACCCTTAATTTCGACAATTTTTTCGAATAGTAAAATGTTCTCTAAAGTTGCCGCAAATGGTAACTTAGTTTTACTTAAGTTAGGGCCAATTAATTTTATTTCATTTAGAAGTTCTTTTGGGTCGATTATAGAGCTGTGAAATATATTTAATTTCGAGAATGTTATCGCTATTTCGATGTTATCCAAGATATCGTATATATTTTGATACGCATTTATCACTTGAGAGACAAGTATTTCACTTAAAAAGAAAGAGTATGTATTTGTATTATTCAAATTCATTTGTTTAACCACCAATTCTAGTTTTTTTACACGATTTTCTAAAATACGTTGATTATGTGACAAATTTTTGCTTATGCTTTCGAAATGTTCGACAGATTTTTTAGATATAGTTATTTGCTCTTTTATAAAAGTTTTTTGCGAATTTTGGTTATTAGAGATTTCCAAAATAGCTTTGTCATATTTTTCAGCATCTTCTTGTGCGAGATTACCAGTTATGGTTTTTATAATGGAACCTAAGCCGTTAATAAGTCCACGTTTGTTTCGGTTGTTAAATAAGGGATTTAGTTGTTCAATTTGTAAGTTTACTTTAGCACTTAACGAATTGACTAGATTATAAGAGTTTAAAAAGGAGTTATTGTCAAAGAATTTATGAATTGATTCTTTTAGTTTTATAAAAGTCTGTTCTAGGTATTTGGTTTCTTGGATTATGTCACTTACGTCAAAAATTTGTACAAAAGACCAATAGTCTGCTGTGTTTTGGGCATTGCCGAGTTTAAGTGGTAGTAGTCCAGGGTTCTGGTTGAGGTTATGGAATTGGGGAAGGGCTAGTTCTCTTCCAACGAAGGTGAGGATTCTGTAACAACAGGGGGTTTTCTTAATTCTTTAACGTGAATTGTTGTTACCTTTTTAGATTGTTTATTTTTTACTTTAACTTTATTATGCTGTAGTAGTTGTAGTATTTCGTAGGGGCCTTTAAACTTATTGTCTTTTTTGTTTCTAGTGTTGTTAACTATATAAACAGTTTGACCTATTTTAAATTGTGTTTGTTCTGGTCCGGCAGTGTTATGTTTTTCTACGATTTTTCTTTTTGTTTGATCGATGTTTTCTGTCACTTTTTGATAAATGTGTTTGACTTTTTCCTTGTGATTGTTAACGTAATCATTATAAAATGTGGGTTCTATAATATCGCAGGGATCTCTACAATTAGTATGTCCAAGTGTTAGTTCAAAGGGAGTAAACTTTGTTGTTGAGTGTATAGAATTATTATAGGCAATTATTGCGTAATTCATTAAAGAAGTTACATTATCTGATTTATGTTTGTGTCTAAGAATTCGCAGGTGTTCAATTAGAGTCGAGTGGAATCTTTCAACAGGTGAATTAGATTCATGATGGAGTGGTGTAGTAAAATGTATTTTGATTTTGTGTGCTTTTAGTAATTCTTGTACAGTTTCATTCTTAAATTCGGAACCATTGTCCATTATAATTTTTTGAGGGATGCCATAAAATGAAAAATATTTTATTAGGGCATTAGAAATTTCGATAGCAGTTTTTCCAAAAATTGGAATTGCTTGTCCTAATTTTGTAAAGGGGTCAATTAATGTTAGGAAGTCTTGATTGTCGAATTTAAATACGTCAATGTGAATTAACTCAAAAGGTTTGCCTACTGTTTCGGTTAGAACCAGGGGAACATAAGGTTTTGTTCTGGAATATTTAGTGAGTTGACATGTTTCGCAATCATTAATATAGTTTGTAACATCTGTTTTCATGGAGGGCCAATAGTAATTTCTTTTAAGGTGTTCTAGAGTTTCGTTAATTCCTCTATGATTACATTTGCCTTCATGTTGGTGTTTTATTAATAATATTTTATGGTCGTATTCTCGTATGTTAGTGACTATTTTTGTACACTTAATTAGTTTCAGTCCAGAGCTATAGAAATTTTTTAAATACACTCTGTTAAAATCTAAATAAAGTGAGTCGTCATAAAAATATAGATAAAATGTTTTATTTCCGGTGGTGTAGGTTTTTAGTAAATCAAATATTAGTTGGTCGTTTGATTTAGGGATTTTTACTAAAAGAAGTTTTAGATGTTCGAACTTATCGTGTGTAACATCAAGTTTGTTTATGGAATGTCTAGAGATGATCATTTGCTGTGGTTTGTTATTTATTATGTCATCTAGTATTTTAATTCCTTCACTAAGATTATCAGGGTCACTGCATGAATGCGGTGTTGCCAAAGTTGGGGTATTGTCTATGACTTCTAAATTCGTGTTATTGTTAGCTGGTCTTATTAAAATATCTTGCAATATTTTAATTTTTGGGGACTTTCGTTGTTCGTTTTCATTTATGGTCGGGTTGGAGTTATAGTTGGTGCTTGTAGATGGTTGCGGGTTAAAGTATTGCGATTCAGGTAGATAAGGGCGGGAATAAATTGTATCATGATTTTCGAGAGGATTTTCAGCCATATTACGCAAAAAGTCTAAGATGTCGTTGTTGACTTCGCCTGGATTGTTAATGATGCTTTCGTTTTCTAAAGCGTTTATTTGAATTCTGGAAAGAGCATCGGCATTGGTGTTTTGAGTACCTTTTTTATAGATTATTTCGTAATCAAACTCTTCAAGCTTGAGGCGCCATCTGATAAGTTTACTATTTGGTTCTTTTAAACTAAAAAGCCAAACAAGAGGACGATGATCGCTATAAATTTTAAATTTCTTTCCATAGAGATAAGGGCGGAAGTATTTACATGCCCAAACTATTGCTAAAAGTTCTTTCTCAATAGTAGAATATCTGGATTCACTATCATTAAGTGTGCGGCTGGCATAAGCTACAGGTTTGTCATTTGGGACGTTGCCTTGTGAAAGAACGGCTCCTATTGCAAAATTACTTGCATCGGTGGTAAGGATGAATGTTTTTTCGAAATCGGGGTACTGAAGGATAGGGGCATTAATTAGCAGTTGTTTACAATGCTCGAAAGATCGGATAAATTCAGGGGAATGAACTACTTTTGAATCTTTTTTTAAGCAAGCTGTCATGGGCTTAGTTATTTTTGCAAAGTCTTTGATAAAACGTCTGTAATAGCCTAGAAGACCCAAAAAGGCTTTAATTTCTTTTGGACTTTTAGGAATTGGAAATTTCTGGATAGCAGATATTTTATCTGGATTTGGTTTGACTCCATTGGATGTAACGACATGTCCGAGATATTGGACTTCTTTCCTGAGAAACTCGCATTTGTCCAGTTGAACTTTAAAATTCGATTCACGAAGTCGTGAAAAAACTTGCTTTAGACGAGAAAGATGTTCTTCAAGGGATGTGCTAAATATTATTATGTCATCGAGATAAACTACGCAGATTTCATTTTGGAGGCCACGAAGGATGTTATCCATCACTCTCTGAAAGGTGGAGGGTGCGTTTTTAAGACCGAATGGCATTCGACAAAACTCAAAATGTCCAGACTCAGTAGAAAAAGCGGTTTTAGAAATATCATGTGGATCCATCTCGATTTGGTGGAAACCATTGGCGAGATCTAAAGTGGAAAAATACTGACTTCGACCAAGTTTGTCCAGAATATCGGCAATATTGGGAAGGGGGTATTTATCTCCTACAGTGCGCTCGTTTAATCGCCTGAAATCTATAACGACTCTCCATTTGCGTTTGCCAGAAGAATCAAGCTTTTTTGGAACGATCCATATTGGACTGGACCAGGGAGAAACTGAATTTCGAATAATTCCTTGATCTAGCATTTTAGAAACTTGTTCCTTGACTTCTTTTTTGTGAATCTCGGGGTAGCGGTAAGTTTTAGTGAAAATGGGGCTTTCGTCTGTTAAATTTATTTTGTGTTGAATTTGGTTTGTAAAAGTTAATGGGATTTTGTCACAATAAAAGATGTCTCTAAAATTAAAGCATAATTTTCTGAGCTTTTCTTTTTCTTCTTTATTACAGTGTTGTAAGCGTAAATTTTTCAGATTTTCTTTTAATAAATTGTCATGTTCGATGGTAAGAGTTTGTTCACTTTCCATTTTTTGACAAAAATTTACGTCTAAAGAATTTATTGGTTCAACGTTAAATGATTTATTTATGTTGATTTTGACGGGGGTCTCGTTAGAATTAGTGACCATAGTATAAGCGTAAAAGTTAGAAATGTTTACTAATGCTTTTGGAATTTCTACTCCATTTTCGAAATTTATGTAATCAAAAATTCCTAAACCAGATTCAATAGTCACAGGTAGTTTAATAACTTCTTGCGATCTTGGTGAAATGATTATAGAAAAGTTTTGAAAAAAATTGTCGGAATTATTATTGGTTATTTCTTTAGAGTTTTCGAAAATTATTGGAATGTCAGAGTTTTGTGTAGAAAGTTTACTATTTTTTAGGTCAATTTTAGCGTTTAGTTGTTTTAATAGATCAGTACCAATCAAACCATCATATTTTTGAGAGAAGCTAAATAAATAAAATTTGTGTGAGCCACGGGTGTTAAATATTTTAAAAATAGGGATGTTAGCAACTTCATTGTGAAAGGAATTAGCGTGTGCCGTCTGTATATTAAATATCTCATTTGAAATGTGATTCTTAAAACATTTGTATGCTAGTTGCGGACTCATCAAACTTCTCGAGCTTCCAGTGTCGATTAAAAAATAAGCTTGTATTTCTGGGATGTAAACGTACGGTAAATCTGATCTGATATTGTTAAGGTATATTATGTTACGGGTTCGTGGTTTGTGATTTCGTGAAAATTTTGCTGTTCAGATGAATTGTAGGGTTCATCGGAACTATGAGGTAGATGACTTTGATCGTGTGATGAACTATCATGAGGTTCATCGTATTGAGTTTCTGGGAATGCACCAGTTAATTGTGCATGTGGCGACAAAATTTCACTGTGATAATCAGAATAATTGTAATTTAAATTAATATAGGGGTCATTGAAATAATTATCAGGATCGTAGTAATTATTTTCTGAATATTCGGGGTAAGCGGATTCCAAATTATTATGGATAATAGTGTTGCCAGAACTTGTATCCATAGGCTCAGGTTGATTTCTTCGAATAATAGAGCTTGCTCGGGGATTAAAATTATTTGGTCTACTTGGGGGTAGAAAGGGTTGTCTAAAAGTAGAGCTATTACTACTTCTAAAAAGGTGGGGCTGTGAAATAGAGTCAGTACGAGATCTATTTTGGAAGTTATTGCCTAGATGAACAGGGCCTTGAGGAAAATTTGAACGATTCAAATTTTGGGGAATTGATCCAATACCTTGTGGTACATTAGATCTGAAAATATTTTGAGGTAATGGGGTCGGTTGAAGAGCATTTCTATATGGAAAATTAGAGGTTGGAATATTCGTATATGGTCGTTGTTGGGGTTGATGCCTGGAAGAATGTGGGAAATTTCGAGGTGGTAAGGGTGGTAAAGTAAGCGGTCTTGAATAGTTTTGTTGAAAATTCTTGCCTTGAGAAAAATAAAGAAAGTTCTCTTCTTCTACGACTAAAGAAATTGCTTTTTCCAAAGTGTCAGGGTTTCTTAGCCTAACAACAAGTTGGATTTGGTAAGGTAATCCATTTAAAAATGTTTTAAGGGCAAAATCTTCGTAATGTGTTAACTTAATTCTACGTTCATTTTCATCTGCAACGGAAGTATTGAGTTTTGAAAATAAGAGTGAACGAGCATCTTGCACTCTCATACCAAATTGAACAGGATTTTCATTTCTACGTATTTTTAATAAAATTAAATCTTGTATCAAACATTCAATACTACGCTGATCTGAAAAAGCTATTAAAAGTGCGTCTTTAATTAATAACCATGAATTTAAATCTGAGTTAGAGCATATGAGATCGGCTGCACGACCTCTCAGTTTCATTAAAATTGTATCAATTAAAGCTAAATTTATCGGATTATTTAAATTAGTGGCATCTTGAAAGTTTTGAAGTACATGCTCACAAGCAGTGATAAATCTATTGAGTTGTCTTGGATTGCCATCAAAAGTAGGGATATTGTCAGCTTGATATCTTAACATACCAATATCTATTTGACTCATTTTCTTTTTTTCGATAGTAATTGAAGGTAAAGGTCTTAGTTCTTCGTGAGAAACGGTTTGCAAAAAATTTATGAACTCGTTGAGTTCTCTTATTTCATGCTCAGACATAAAAGAAATTCAAAAATCTAGTAAAATTTACAATTATTAACTGTAAAAATTGTAAAAATAAAGGTTATAAAAAGGTAAAGCGTCTTTTTATAAAGAAATAAAAATAAATGGTAAAAACTTCAATTAAAATTCACTCAAATAAAATAAAATACACCTTGGTAAATATTAAAATATACCAAAATACTCGAAAATAAATGCAAAAATATATCACCAAAAGGATTTAAAAATAATGGTAAGGAAAAATGTTCACTTACAGTAAGGTTCTTGCCAAAATTTCCATTTGTCTCTTAGCCTAATTTCCTAAAGGAATCGATTTTTGTATTCCCAGGACCTAAACTATAGCTGTTCTCAATCCGGTGCTGAACGGGTGGTTGCTTCAATTGGATCGCTGCAGGTACTTCCGACGATTCTTGTTCTTTGAAGGTTTCTGCAGGTCTTCTTTCAGCTTCCAGGGATTGTAGCGGTCTTCAAACCGTAGAAACGGACCCAAATATGGCGATTTTTGTCCAATATTGGAAAGACCGAACTACCGACTGCGCCAGTTAAAGGACAACAACCGGCATTTGCTTTTTTAAAAAACAAATTTATTGAGAACAGGGACTAACTTAACTTACAACTAACTTGATTGATAGATAATGACTACATCGATTACTATATTAATTGTTATTGCTCTTGTCTATTACATTATATTTATACGTTCTAAAAATGATGACAATACAAACTAAGCTATTTCTAAATAAAGTATGCAGGGTCGGCATAAGGTGGCGGGTTGGTACCCGTAACTCGCGTACAGATGCAGACGTAGTCGTAGGCTCAGCGAGAACGGGCCGCGAGTTACGGGTACCAACCCGCCACCTTATGCCGACCCTGCATACTTTATTTAGAAATAGCTTAGTTTGTATTGTCATCATTTTTAGAACGTATAAATATAATGTAATAGACAAGAGCAATAACAATTAATATAGTAATCGATGTAGTCATTATCTATCAATCAAGTTAGTTGTAAGTTAGTTAGTCCCTGTTCTCAATAAATTTGTTTTTTAAAAAAGCAAATGCCGGTTGTTGTCCTTTAACTCGCGTCGACCACCGGAAAAGGCCTCTCCTAGCGGAGGATCGCAATACTACAATCGTACAGTCCGTACTCAGTATAAATTGTGATGAAGCGGACAGGGTCGTATTAAGAAATTTACCAATGGAGAAATCCTTCTTTTAAAATATCGCCTTCCATGCTCGTTGAAGAACCTTCAAAGTTTTTAAAACATTTATGCCTTTTAGGCATCTGATTGTGTCCTTGATTTTTTGAGAGTTGGCAAATTGTACAATATTTGTTTTTTATGCCAATAAAAAGGACCTGAAAATTACATTTTTGATTTCGCGAAAAACTATAAACCGCTAATTCAATTTTTACCTGTTTAGTTCTACAGCCTATAATTGCTGCAGCTCCTGAAAGAGAATTGTAATTGGATCTATATGATCTTTTGGCCCAAGACTCATCCGCTACGACAGTAATCATAGGAACCCCATCAGGTGAGAGATCACCTGCTTCTATAGCTAATTTCTTTTCCGTCTCATAGATTTCAAAGAAATTATTTCAAAAGTTTCTCCAAGAATATCTTCATGAATTCGATATGTCCGTTGAGATGGAAAAGGAGTTTCTAAGCATGTTGAAAGCTGCGCTAGAGCACTGTAACCTGCCCCTATCATTATCACCCCCAGAACAGCATCTTGATTCGGGTTTGTGGCTGTCGTTTGCAGATCGTATGTTCCTCTACACATATCACACTTTAATATTGACACATATCCATTTCTAACTTCTTTTATGACATGAATGTTGCTTAAGGTGCACCCAAACTTTGGCTCGTGGTTATTTAGATTTTTCATACAGTCCAAGAAATATTGAATATCCACTAATCTTCTTCCCTCTAATTTAACAGGTTTTTCCTAAAAAAAAGTACAAATTAGAAAACATGTCTATTAATTTTAATAATGAACTATCTAAGATTAGGTAATATCCAGAGAAAAATAAGTACAATGAAAAAATAATTGTATGAATTCTCGGAATTTGGATAAGGAACTTGAAGAAAAATGGATAAGGGAGATGGGTACCGTACCGTATTTTATTGAGTTCCATTATTACGAACTTACCTCATTTTGGTTCTGAACTGTTTTAGGGGTATTTCGTACAATACTTTAATTTTCTTTACCAAGAAATGCTGTTATTGTTTCTTAACTAGCGTCAACTGCTATAGTCTTAAAAATAATTAGAATATATAATAATATAGATATAAAAGAATATTAAAATAAACATACATTCTCGTCTAGAGGTTTGCCACTTGATTGATCTATAGCCTCAAAATTACTTGATGACGTAGATTCGTCCTTCATTTTTAATGTAACCTAAAATAATATTATTTTTATGTTGAAGCGCGCGCAAGAGAATGTGTATCTTTTTAAAATTAAAAAAGGGCTAAGTATGAGAATAAGCAATTGCGAATCTTAAGATCTTTTATATGAAAATGGAAGGGTTGTTGTCTATAGATCACTCTAGATGGTCAAGGAGCTTTTTGTTAATTGACGATTGAAATAAAAAAAATATTGGAACGTAGCTCTTCTGGAATAAAGACATCTCAATACAAATTTGTATTTTGAAAAAGTATCTTTTTGAGTCCTACAGTTAAATGTTATTATTTCCGAATAAAAACAAAATTTGCATTATACTAAAGGGAACTTTAGGAATTGATATTCTCGTCCCATTTCTTCTGCTTTGCGCTCTGTGATGGGGTAATCGGAGGGATGAGTTTATCAGATATATAGAATAATAATGTAACACTATATCTAGTATCTAGGTATTCCTTGGCGCCACATTTTATATAAATTACCAAACATTTTTCCCTAGTTGAGTTGATCTAAATAAACAAAACAATATTTGATCAAATAAATTTGTTTTTTTTTATTTATTAGTACCAGATAAACCCAACCAGGACCCAACCCAACTATCATTTGAAAATATCTAGGTAGTTTGTCCCTCATAATCGTCTAAAAAGAAATCAGAGCTCTATTACACAACACACGCTCTATTTTAATTAAATAAAATTCCGGAAATATATTTCCTGCTTTTTTTATTGGTTCTTCTCTAAATGAACAATGCGCACGTCATGATTCTGCCAACATAGTGCTTTAGTGCGGATCGTACTTTTTTTTATTTCTTACCAAAGAGCAATGGTAATGTAAATGGACATTAAAAATTATAATTATGCAAACAAAAAACATTGTAATTACATATATACTTACAATCTGTCCTTTTTTCGGACCTGGACGTTTTCTAACTGCATTTAACCTAAGTCGGCCTTTAAATCCTTTTCTTTTAACATCCATATTTTACAAGTATTTAAAAAAAAATACTAGTGAAAACACAGGAACACTTTTCAGTATGTAACCACCAAAACCGCCTCTCTCACCGCTGCCCCTCAGCTGTGTGGCTAGAAGATAGGTAGCGGAGCCTTAAAGATGTTGGCAAAATATGAATAAACTCATGCAGTTATTTGACAACATGCTTTCATGAAAAATTATCGGTAATTTTGATGCACTTGTGCAATTACCCCCGAAAATGAAATTGCAATAATGGCATTGACATATTCTAAACTTAAAAATACAATTCGTAATTCGTGATTCGCATCTATATGAAAAAATGTCCCTTAAGATTTTTTTAACGGCACATTTTTACAAAGGAAGAATCCTAAATGGCTGATAGGTATCTCGAAAAATAAAAACAAACACCCCTTTTTATTAGAGAAAACAAGCAAAGGTCAGTTTTTTTTAATCACAAATATCCCCTAACTTGCCGGAATTTATTATCCACTTATTATCTCTCACACAGTTCTTTATTTTTAGGAAACCGAAACATTTTTATTTTTTCATTTCTACTGCTAATTCTACAGTCATAAAATTATTGACACACATGGCCTGACATCTTCCAATAGTGGCGTCCAATTTACTGTTGGTTAGGGGTGAACACTCGATACAGAAAAATAGTCAACTAATTTATTTGGCCACCAGCGATGGTCTAAGTGGGTGGACATAACGGAGCGCCGACCATCGCTCTGACCATAGCATTGCACCATAGCTCTGCTCGCCATAAATAATAAATACACACTGTTAGATCTGTGTGGCAACATTGAAGCGCCGACCATCGTTCCGCGCATAGGACGGAGCTAAGGTCTCTACATCGTACCAGGGTAAAAATCGAGCTTAGTATTTTTTACACCCTCGACCGGAGAACGTCGCGTTAAATCGCTGCCGTCGTTTAACATGGATAAAAAAAGTTAATCGGGCATGTCATGTATGTGTCCAAGATAAGAACAATTTCTGATTTGGAAAACGCGATTTCTCGTAGACGAAACATCAGATTCAAAATTATTTACGTCATATTAAAGAGCTCAACATGCTCTTTAATATGACGTAAATAAGTTTTCAATCCGACGAGACGTTTTGTCTATGAGAAATCGCTTCATCCAGGTCAAAACCTAGTTTAATCTTATCTTGGACACACCGTATATTCGTATTAGAAGAACATTTCAAGTTTTTTTATGTTTGTATTTAAAAAAAATGTTAAACCTTAAGTTTTATATAACACAATGATTGACTGTAAAAACCGGATTTCAGTTAACACCCGAATTTTCTTGGAAATTCTAGTTTTAACGATATGTGGTTGGAAACGCGCATGGTTAGATTAATTTTTAAGAGAATTTTTGGGATCCGTCGAGAAGTCAGTAGCAAATGTAATTCCCTTAAAAATCAGCCTAACCATGGGCGTTCCCAACTACTTATCTTTAAAGTTAAAGCTAGGTTTTTCTAGGAAATTCGGGCTTTAACTGAAATCAGGTAGGTATAACATTATGTATTTAAAAAAAAAATTAAATACATTTGTTAAAGTTTCACATATTTCTGCCGAAAAAATTTGTAACGCTTTGTTTTTTTATATTTGTTTAAAAAGAAAATGTTGTTTTGAATTTTTGTATTTAAAAAAAATGTTTCTAGGAAGAAATATTAATAAAGATTTAAACTTACCTTAAAGTTACCATGAGTCTTTCTTCGGATCCAATTGGTTGACAATGGCAATTCTGGTAATTTTTGTTTAGTTTATCTCCAAGTTCGTTTAAAATATAATCAAAAGTTTCTATTTTCATTCTCATGTAAACAAAAAAGCGGGCAGGGTCTTTTCGTAAATCTTTATAAAGATGATGAAATTCTCCATACGACATGCGTTTTTTGTTTAGGGGATGTATTTTCGTATTTTGATATCTTTTATATAGGTACCACTTTTTAGCACTAGAACTCAAAATAATATCTTCTTCATCTGATGAAAAGGAGGTTGAAAAATCCATGTTTATGCGACACTTGTTTACGCCAAACTAGTGTAAAAATGCGATGCTCCGAACCTCGATGTGACCACTGCGGCGCATGGGTCGGAGCGAGGGTCGGACCAATGGTCGAGGGGGCTTTGCTATGGTCGAGGATCAATGATCCCCGTTATGTCCATACCCTAAGAGCAGAGTTCCGTGTGCGATGGTATAAGAGCCGAGTAACCGGCAACAACCCAAATATTTTTCGCGGAATCAAACCGGTCGCGCTCGCTGGGGCCACGCTTTTGGAGATGTTGATTTTCGTTACTTTTGATTACTCGTTACTAATCGTTACTCGACTATTAAGTAATCATTTAAAGTATTCGTTACTTTGATTACTATGATTACTGTACCGATTGTGTTACTTTTATTGGTATTTGCATGTAAAATACCGCTATCGGTACCGATTGACGATAATCATGCACAAAAATTAATAATAAATATAAAAAATAAATAAAAATTTAATTAAAAATAAAAATGCTGATTTGGTATTTACCTATTAATTCCAGCGTCATCATTTGTTAGTCTTTTCGTATCTATACTATGTTTTCGTATAACTCGCATTTGATTACATACATACGTACGGTGGTCTGCGCTTGATGCTGTATAAATAGTATAGAGTATATGTATTAGGTAGTAATCAAAGTAATCATATGTTTTTGAATTCGGTATTCGTTACTTCGGGTATCAATGAGTAACGAATACTTCTGTAACGAATAGTTACTTTTTCAACATCTCTACACGCTTTCCAAAGTCTGGCCCCATAGAGGTGGTCATTTTAATTACAAGGGATGAGTTTTCTATTGCGTAGCTATAATCTTCTTTGGTGCTACCTATTTAGTTTAGACTTGAAATTTAAATGCCCCAATGAATAAAAATAAAGCAATTACTTTTGCTTAAAATATGAAAGCCAAACTTTGCGGATGATTAGAAGCGGAGGGGTGCAATTGAATGGCCGGCCAGATCGCCGGATCTGACTCCTTTAGATTTTTTTTTGTGGAGGTATCTTAAGTCCAAAGTTTATGTTAATCGGCCAAACAACATTGAAGACTTAAAAATTAGAATAACGGAAGAAATAAGATTGATAGAACCTTCTGTTATCGATAACGTTTTACAAGAATTTCAGCATCGACTGGGATATTGCCAAGAGGTTCGTGGCAGCCATTTTCAACACTTAATAAATTAATTAAAATATTTTTATGTATTCTTGCTTGATATAAATAACTCTTCCAAAAATAGCCTTTTATTGTGTTCAATCGTCAACGGTCGAGTTTAGGTATAGGACATGGTACATGAAATGTACTTAGAATTTGATGTAGAACCTAAATCTAAAATAAAAAATAGGTGTTTACATTTAAAAAAATTACGTTGATGACCGTAACTTATTTTTGGGCCACCCTGTATACATAAAATTATAGTAAGAAAACCCGCAGTTAAAAATAAAAATCGACATGTCCGAGCGTTTTTTTTTTGAACATACCCCTGAATTTTAAATGCATTTATTCCAACCTTTACGTTCGCACTGCATACAGATTATTATTTATTTTCTTTTTATTTTACTCATCTACCTAATATTATCTACCATAGATTGGGCATGTTACCTATCTATAGACAATATACCAAACTTAAGGAGTTTATACAAACACCACTGTTAATCAGTAAGAAATCATTCCATAATTTAGTAGGTCTATTTTATATAAAAAAATAAAAGAGATGACACCTAGTATTCATAACAAAAAGATTAAATTCAATAGTACCTATCTTAACTAAAATGGATGGATACTTCTAACATAGAAGTGGTCACAAATGAAGATAACAGTAAAGAAAAAGATGACACACTTACGTTTTTTGAACAAGATATGGTTCCAAATTTCATCATCTTCACATCCAGATGATCTACTTAAGAGAAAAGAACTTGCGGTAGAACAATTAGGTCAACATTTTTCAAATCTCGTACAGATGGTTAAAAGAGACTCGACTCCTGAAGCAACAAATATAAAATAAAGAATATTTGTCGCGGAAAAATAATTAAAGTACAGCCTACGTCCACAAGTAGAAGATCGCAAAGATCTGGAATGACATCTTGATCAAAAAGAATTCAGGCAGGAAGGCCAGCAAAAAATAAATAAATCATCCGAAGACGTAAGGTTCCAAGGCCACTGAATCAAGCTGAGGACTGCAACAGCCATAACGCCAAATATTATTAAAAAGTTTATTTTAGGCTAACTAACTATAATAAAATACTAATTTAGATACTAATACAACTAATTAGATAATAAAGTTAAGATCTAACATAAAGTTTCGTAGACTGAGATATTTTATTTTTATTTTATGTCAAGTACCTGTATTTGTTTTTAATAAATATTTGTTTAATACCTATAAATCTGTTTTATTTTTCTATTAAAATTAATCTAATAAAATAATCTCTTATAGTCGTATCCTTACTTGGTGCACCTTCTAATTCTAAACAGTTTGCAAACTGTTCTGAAATTGCAAAAAAATTTAAAGCAAACTTCAGAAAAATACTTAACGTAGTCAAGCTTAACCACTGAAAAGTATTTACGTACCTTTAAAAACCCACAATCCACTATTAAAATTTTTAAAGTACAACACACCTTCACAACATTAGGTATTTGTTTTCAAATTTGCCAGTCGCATCATATTCATTAAATATTTAAACATCCTTTACCTTGTCTTATATTGAAATAGCTAGAAAAAATAATAATTATTTACTAATTATTTTGTATATTATGTATTTTGTATATATTAATTGTAATTATTTAAATTAATAAATAATTACACAATAATTAAATGTGTTACTACCAATTTTACAGCACTAAAAAAATCATATAAAAACATTTTTCTTTCTAATGATCTGTGGCGTAGTATAGTATGGAGTGATAAATAAGCGCATTTTTCAACTACATATTATACTGCGGAGTGCGGTGCAGAACCGCCGAGTTCTGGAGTGCCCTGTGCTGTAGTATAGTTGGAGTGCCCTGTGCTGTAGTATAGTATGTAAATACGCGGCCCGGCGGCATATTTGTAAACGACGTCCATGATCGCGATTCGGTTCTAGCCAACACCCACTCAAAGACAAGGCCTTAGTGCTTGGCGCGTGACGTCATCGATGTGGGCCACCGATTTTTAAAAACCAAGGGATTTCATATGCTTATATCTCAATATTTGGCTTATTTTAAAAAATGTTAGGAATAGAATAGAGTTCAGGAAACATTCAAAGGTATGTTTTAGTTCTGGTTGAATGTCAGGTTAAATATTATGGTGTAATATTTAATGCAGACTCCCAACTCCCCCACATCTGCACCAAAATTCAACATATGTATTTAGGTATTTATAATAATTTTTTTATACCATCAAGTAGTAAAAAATGTTATAATATACACATAAATACATATATTGACTTTAAAAGCTTAAAAAGCTTATCATACTCCAGTTCATGTAATTTTTTAATTGCAGAAAAAGAAGCACATTTTTTCTTCGAAGTGTCAAAATCAGGAAAATAAAATTTTTGGTCTAGTTTAGAGTTAAGCCAATTATTAAATACACATTTAAGTAAGTGAACTGTGTCAAATAGGTAAAATAATGGTCTCTGATTATCTATGGGATGAGGATAAACAATGCTAAGTTGGTCTGCAGTTGAAAAATGACTCATGGCTTTCCCATTAATGGCATTATAATCACTTATAACACAAAAAACTATGTACCCAATCTCCTCTAAATTTTCAATAATTGTCTTAATAAAATTATGAAGTATGTCTGATGTAATTTTGGAGATGGGAGCTATGTGAACTACTTCCTTAAAGCTGGAACACACACTGGTAATCATAAAAGTAAATGCCGAGGAAGCTAGAGACTTATTATTGACTGATGTTCCAGTGATATTACTGCCTTTATAGTCCATGTAAGGATCAATATGAATTTCATCAAAAAGTAGTGTCACAAATCTCTCAGGATCCTTTAGTAAACTAAACACATTTCGGGCATAAGTTAAAAACATTTTTTTTTCATCTATGTGGGGATCGGTCATGTGTTTGTTACAAATACCCATTATAGTTTGAGGATGTGGTAAAATTAGGGATCCATAATCTCTTAAATACTTGTATACATGAGGACTAATATAGAAGTCAAAATTATTGTACTACATACTTGAATATCTGTACCTTTCCTTTGCAGTTGTAAGCAAAGCTAATTGTTCACAAATAAAATCGAAAGCATGCACTATTTTGTTGTCTTCAAGGTTTTTAAAACTTTTTAGTATGTTTGACACAAAATCGAACACACGTTTTATTTTATTTATGTCATTTGATGGTTTGACATGATCGAGAATAGTATTGCCAAGGGTATTGGTAAAGTCCAGTGCAACGATATATTAGAATGGTCACCCGTCAAAACACCAGCATTCCACCTGCCAAACAATGTCATCCACCTTCTATTTACATTGTTTGACAAGTAAAATGCTGCTGTTTTGACGGGTGACCATTCTAATATATAGTTGCACTGGACTTTACCAGTCTCGGTAGCAGAATTTGGATTTAAGTCACAGTCAGGTTTGTCATTATTGGTAACATTTTCCTCCAAAGGCAGGGTAATAATAGTAAGGTCTATTGCTTTAAGTATTGCATATAAATCATCTAAACTATGGGAAGTATATGGAGTTTTAAATTTTGATGTTAAAACACAAACTGGCTCGCTATATAAAAAAGTTTCAACATTTAAATTAAAATTAAAAACAATTGCCCAATTAATGCATGGACCAGGTGTGTATTCAATTTTAAAAATTGTTAGCTTTTTGCTGTCTTGAGTCTCACTGTGAGCAGTAAACCAATCTTTCGGTAGTTTAAAAGCAGAAAATTTTTCAATAAACTCTTCAAAACTGTCAAAATTATTTTGTTTCTCATGCTTGCCAAAGTCAATTTTGCTTAATTTGCTAACATCAACTTGTCAATATTTTTAAACCTTTCATCACCGAACAATAGAATTCTAACAAGACTAGAAGGTTCACTTAACGCTCCGCCTCTTCTTATGCCTATCTCACTCGAATATCGGACGCTACTCTTTTTAAGTCTCTCGAAGTCGCTCCCAGGCGAAATGCATATACCGGCTGTCTGATAAGGCATATTTAAAGTAGTATAACAGTTGTCTCACAGAGCAGCTATTTGTAGGTAGAACTATACTGTGCTAGAACGTTATAGCGATTGTTTTGCGATTTGGTTTTATTAGGGATTTTATTAAGGATTCTGATAAAATGCCACGAATGTGTTGTGTTAATGGATGTTTGATTAGAGAAGGGACAGAAATATCATTGTTTCGGTGGCCCAGGGATGAACATAGGTAAGAATTTATAGAATCGTTTTAGTATAATCGTATATAATCGTATAATTTTGAATGATAATTTTTTTAATATTTATATTTTATACATAATAGAGGGTAATAATATTATTAAAATGAGAAACAATAATAATAATAATAATAATAATAATAATAATAATAATAGTAATTTTTTTTTATATTCATCAGTATAAAAAAATTGTAAATGATATTTCTAGATGTCAACTTTGGAAGCAGGCTTTGGGATTTGTTATTAATCATAGGTATGCCAATATGACTCCGGTATACTTATGAAGAATGTATTAATATTAAATTAAGAGTCTGCGAATTACATTTTCCTCAAGAAACCTTAATGCGTAATACAGTAAGATCAAATCTGCTGTATAACGCTGTCCCGTCAAAAAATTTATGGCAAAATAGCGGAGAAACTAGTAAGTGTGTTCATTTTTTATACAGATAAATTTACCTTGATTTATTTGATGAATTGTAACAATTTGTTATAAAACATTATTGTTAAGATAAAATAAGAAAATTAATATTTCAGGTGAGGCTAGAAGATTAAAAGAAACAAAAGCTTGTATTAAACAAGTTTGTATTAAACAAGTGTAGAACAAGTATTATTCTGCAATGAAACAAATTAAGATTACTGTTGTCGTTTTTCTTATTTTTTAGTTATATGTATGCATGTAATGTATAATATAATAATTTAGGATATGTTATAATTATAATCTTCAATATATGATCTTCAATCAATTAAACAGTTTAAGATATTTTCTTTTTTATTTAAATACCTACAACTAAAACAGAATGGGTCACAATAATATTAATTACATAGTTTGATTGTTTTGAAACACCCCGGTAAGTAAACCTTTATTTTATTTTGATGGCCAACGCGCCGTTAACTGTCTGCATTACCCTCGTACAAGCCGACACAGCTGAACACTTGCGTGGTTTTTTTGCGATCGGCGGCTCATATTTGAGAGCGCTACTTCAAACAGCCGACCGAGAGTGGGACTTCTAGTCTTGTTATTGTTCGGTGCTTTCATCTTTACTTGGCTTTACCCATTTTCGCCTTAGATTTATATCCTTAGGAAAACCGAAGACATGCACTTTAGGTCCGTTTTTAAAGTGTCCGTTACAACCCGGAACACAACACTTTTGAGGCATATTTACACTCTGGTATTAACTACAAGCCGAACTAGGAGAAAAACATTAAATTAAACACGAACTAAAGTATTAAAGTCTGATATAAATAAATAAATCCGCGGCGCGCCGGAAACCGGTTTTTCCGAGGATTTTTCTAGTCCGAAAATACGATTTTGCGATTTAAAAGTACGCGAAGATTTTACATAAATATTAACATACACGTTTCGCGGAAATAAACAGTTCCGATTTGAGAAAAAAAAACACAATAATGAGCTAATGTTTACTGCGGATCCCGTCAGAAATACCGGCAACCACAGAACATAAATATAAACAACCTAACCTCTCGTTTCATCAGGTGGTACAACTAGTAGATGCGCCCTTGTCAGATTTATATAGAAACTCCTATTGGCAAGTAACAAGGTATTAAGTAGATAAATAATAAAATTTGAAAAAATGGAAGTTTAAAATATAAAAAGAGAAATAAGGATGCACTCATTTTTTTAACCAAATTGTAAAGTAAGAGTAGTTAAAGATATAGATTTAATTATTTTAAGATAGTAATAGAGCATCCTAACGTTCACGTCAATGTGCAAAGTCTGGCAGCGTTGCAGGCAGCCTTCCGCGGACGAACAACGGCAGCGTCAACAGCTGAATTCACCCGAAAAGCAACCCGAAGTGCATCGATCAAACGCGTGACGTCACGAGCAAAATTTTTTGGAGCGCTTTGTCCTTTTGTAGAGGTGTTATTGACCTAATATGTGATAAAACTGTGATATGAACTTCGACCGACTGTAAAAAGACTGTGATATATTCCTTCTAGTACTAGTTCCTAATTAATTTTACATATTTTACTTATTTATTAAATCCAATTAAATATGTTGAAGATGCTTCAAATAAACGCCGACCGCTCCGCTGGTGCCCCCGATATGGCAGCGAAAGTTGCAGCAAAAGAATCTACAGATATTTTAGTAGTGAGTGAGCCAAATATAAAATTAACAAAAAATTCACTCTGGAGTACAGACAGGGCAAGCTGGGTGGCTCTTAAACTCTTAAACACAAACATTAATGTCAAGAGGGTTATGAAAGAGAATGGAGTACTGGGACTTCAGCTAAAAAATCTATGGGTTTTAGGCATCTCCAAATATTCTGCTGCAACAACACAAAACTTACATTGATACACTGCTAGATATGGTAGAGACTACAGGACGAGAGGCAGTAATAGCTGGTGATTTCAATACGAAAGCAGAAGAACGGGGTTCGTCGAAAACTGATAGAAAAGGACAATATATCTTGGAGGCCGGGGCAAGACTCGGACTAGCAGTTCATAATGACGGAACCCCCACATTCGTAAGGAGAAACACGAGATCTCATATAGACTTAACTCTATCTACGCAAGGAATAGCTAAAAAAATTAGAGAGTGGAGGGTTTTGGATCACGAGCCCTTATCACTACATCTACATATAGCTGTTGAAATTCTCGTTAAAAATTATATCAAGCATGACATTCAAAAATAAAACCATAATCAACAGAGAAAGGGTAGGCGAGAAGATGAATGTTAATGTTAATTAACCGAGATAAAAACCAGAAAATCACTACAATCTGACAAATATGGTCAGAAAGATTCTCAACAATTCTACAGATAAACATTATGGACCAAACAGACAAAGAACCCCATACTGGTGGGGTGAAAAAATAGAGACACTAAGAAAGAGCTGCCAAAGAAGTCTCAGGGCAAAACAAAGGTTTCATACAAACAAAATTTGACTTGGCAACAGTCGAACAGCAAAGTGCTGCCCATGAAGAACACATAAACGCAAGAAAAGCGCTCAATGACGAAATTAGAAAGGAAAAAACAAAAATGTGGAAAGAACTCTACAATGAAGTGGGGATCGTCCTGTGGGGACAAGCCTATCACATTGTTAGGAAAAACATAAAAGGCGATACAGAACCAATAAAATTGACAGATGATAGAGTGTCGGAAGTAATAAACGAGCTGTTTCCCAGTTATCCAATCTCGAATGATTCTACGGCGAGATTGGATCACTGTATGCAAAGGGTGGCTCAGGTACTTACCTTCATACTCACTTTCCTTCCTTTACCCTTGCCTTCTTTCCGCTAAACTTGGGGCGAGACTCTTTTCGTCTTTCTATTTCGACCGCTCTTGGTCAACCCTTGATATTTCCGATCCCGGCGCTATTAGGTTTTTGAGGGCTAGGAATCCTTCTACACCTCAAAAAAAAAAACATAAAAAAATTAAAATAAAATAAATTGATAACATGATAATGACTGGGCTATGGACAAGAACTATAAATAAATAATAGGAGGGTTAAACTACAGGAGAAAAGTTTACGGAGCAGGGGCACGGATCCCCAGTTCCGGTCGGTGACGCGGGTGAGCGAGCAGGCCCCGCACGACCGTCAGCCAAAAAACTGCTCATTTCCATTGGCAGGGAACCAGGCCTGGGAGCAGTCCTATGCGACTGAGAAAGGAAAGAGAAAGGAATTATTAGAGATGGATTCTTCCCAGCGAGAAACGGTATATCCAGGACACCCCCATTTGCAAAGGGGACCATATCGTAGGAGGTAAAGGAACACCAGACAAGTGAAGAGAAAGACGCAGTATGCAACAAAAACAAAAAAAGGAAACGAAACGCTACTCCAGAAGCACAGAATATATTTTGGATCATATCGAGAAACCTTGAAGTACTGAAAACTAGGGTTGACGAACTAATGAAGTTTTGTGACCAAACGCAAAATGTATACAAAAATATTAAAACTTTAGCAAAGCAAATAGGCTCAACAGTTCCATAAACGATTGCAGAATATAAAAGTGACAAATACGAAAGACATCAGACAAAAAAGGAACAAAACGCTAAGATCGCAAAATATGAAAAAAGAGTAAATAATTTAGTAGCTAAGGAATCTACAGATGCGAAAACACAAACGGGAGAAGAAGACTATGGGGGCCAGCTAAAACTACCCGTCTTAGCTGCTTTATCCACTTAAAATATTCGGATACAGGGCAAATGATAAACTACGAATTCCTCGAACTCAGAACGTAATTTATTCATACTTGAGTTACAAATGATATAGAAAACAAATAAACACTTCTTACACAGTTATCGGGAGTATTTAACAAACATTAAACTTAAAATTTACATGAGTTACCGCATGATTACAGAGGGCCAAAACACGGCGGCCGCGCGACGTTACCTAATCGTTACCGAATGGATGACAATAGACGATTAACTTATTGTCCGGGGAGCGGGGAAATAACAGCGCGTAATTATAAATAGATTGACAAGTGAGCGCTGTTGCCACTACACTTAAACTAATTATGAAATTAGGGAAAAATAATACTGTCCCGAACAAAGACATTATTACTACGTAAAGCTGATAATTTTGAGAAAATAGCAGGCCTTAAAATGGGCCGACACAGTATACACAGCTATAAAAGTAGGTAGCCCTCTTGCAACAGAGAACAGTGTACTCAAAGTGGTAATCACGGGCCAGAAGACCCGAAAATGGAGAAGTCCATACAAGATACCTATAGACACAGATACCCAGATCGACATACTTGAAGTTACTAGTAGAATTGCATCCCAAAGAGGCCTAAAGCAAAACCAAAACATAATAAAAATAAATAATTCTACTAAATGTCAACAAACGCTTTATGAACTAGCTGAATGCCCGCGACGGCCGCGGCGTTGCTCGCGTGAAATTTGAAAATAAAAGAAAAGTTCTACTGAAGAACTTCTTTGTAAACAATTTTTTTTGTTTTGCCTTCTTGTGCCAGGACTGATGAATTTTTTGGTGAACTTGTTCTAGAACAGGCTACATAGAATTGTCCATGCGTAAAGCAATCCTGTCTCAAATCAATCTCTACTGTCTTTGAGTCTGGCCCTGCGACCTGTAATAAACAAAACAAAAAATTCTTCAAAGAAAGAGATAAATTGAAAAATTAATAGTATTAATTTAGCTTATTCATGCTAGATTTTGGATTAAAAATAAAAAGTAGAAAAAGATATATGTTATTCTAAGCTCAAAAATAAGGTCTTCAAAGCAAAAAAGTTATTAACAATCTTATTCCTAAAACCGCTTCAAAAAAATTTGAAATGGTAACACGGCATTTGTGAAGTTCTATTTTTTCTTTAGGGTTTGGCTGAAAAAAGACGTATTTGAGTGTTTTTGTGGACCATTGCGATAGTATAAACTTGTGCTGTTTGTCCCGCACCATGGGAAAAAGGCGATTTAAGCCGATCTTTTCACAAGTCCACTCATATAATATGTCA
This sequence comes from Anthonomus grandis grandis, assembly GCF_022605725.1. Taxonomy (NCBI): domain Eukaryota; kingdom Metazoa; phylum Arthropoda; class Insecta; order Coleoptera; family Curculionidae; genus Anthonomus; species Anthonomus grandis. The sequence continues at coordinate 943,261 of NC_065563.1, forward strand.
TAACATCAAATCAGGAGCAAACGTGGCCATAAACGTACAATAATAAAAACTTATTAGGAAATCTTTAATAATTATAAAATATTTAATTTCTAATTGAATCTAAGTGATTTTAGTAGTTATCGATAATTTCTGATACGCGCCATTATTTTGCATAACTACCAACGGTTTTAGTATTTACGCATAATTCCCAATATCTCTAGCTATTATGCATGTTAGCGGTAACATACAGTGTGGCCCAAATTGGGTGTACATGTATGGGTATCTTGGAAACTATAAGAGATAGAAAATTGGTTAAATAGGGAAAGTTGTAGGCCATTTAGTTACCAATTAAGTGCCGCTTTCAGAACGATTTTATCTTTTTCCGATTTTAAAATATTTGGAAAAAATCAAAAAGTTGCATTTTTGAAGAAGGGCTGTATTTTTTTTATTTCAACGTATTTTTAAAATCTGTAAAAACATTATTAGGACAACTTTTTAAGGACAACGTATACCTGAATTCAGTTTTTGTTTTCGACGTTTCGGTTCTGAGATTCCATCCTCAAATTCTTTTTTTCTTATGGCGGCCATTTTGTTTTTTTGCTAAATTAAAAAGATCTTTTTTTTTCCCTTTAAAATGATGTATGAGGCTTTATGAAAATATTTTATGTTTACGTCAAAACATTAAATAGTTTATTTTTCGCGGAGTTGGCCACGGATGCGGAGGCCATGACTACGGAGGCAATTTGTCGTATAAACAATTATTATTGTTTAGTAATTTAGCGTCATTTACTAACAATTCTACAAAATATTATTTATTTGATTTAACTTTTTATCTTGTTTAGTAGTTTTTATCTTGTTCATTTTATGATTCTTGTTCTTGTTAGTGTTAAATTGGTTTTTCGTATCTAGTTCTTTTCGTTTGTTTTTAGTATTTAGGGTTTATCAAAAAGTTTTGCACTGTTTATTGTTGTTGTTAATTCGACGGACCTTTACCGCGTTCTACTGAACGTTTGAGGGTTTGTAACCGGGTCTGTGTTGTCGGTTTCTGATTTTTAAAAATTGCATTTAAAATGTCTGATCTCGAGAAAAAGAAAAAGAGCCGTAGTGTGATTCGGAGTTCATTTACAAAGGCGGCTAATGAGCTTACTCTCGGATTGAGTGCCGTACCGTTGGACTCAGAATCGGTGGATATTACATGGGAGCGTATTAAATCAAAATTTGATGAGTTGCATATTTTGAATAGTGAAATATACGAGCTTTTATTGACAAGTGCGACTGAAGCTGAGCTTGAAAGTGAGATCGAGACTAGTGATTTGTATGCAAAAAGGTTTACTGGCTTGAGGTTGAAATATGAAAAATTAGTGAAATCGCTGGAGCAACAAGATTCAGCCTCAGGTGTTAGTGATGGGTCCCGCAATACAACGAATCATATAACAGGTAGGCGATCTTTTAAATTTCCTAGAATAGAATTCAAACATTATGATGGTATTTGACTGGCTTTCGTTTTGGGCCCAATTCCGAAAAATACATGAAGATTCTATATATGAGCATGACAAAATAGAATATCTTATTCAGGCCACAGTTCCCGGAAGCAGAGCTAGACAGTTGGTTGAGAGCTACCCGGCCATGAGTGAGAATTATAAGAAAATCGTAGATAGTATGCTTAGTAGATTCGGTAGGGAGGATCTACAGATCGAAGTTTATGTAAGGGAGCTGCTGAAACTAATTTTAACAAAATCGACTTCAAATCAAGGGTTGGACATTGCCACTCTTTATGATAAGATAGAGACTCAACTGCGAGCACTTGAAACACTTGGCATTACTTCTGACAAGTGCTCAGCAATGCTTTATCCTTTAATTGAGTCTTGCTTACCAAATGAATTACTTAGAGTTTGGCAACGTTCTAACAATTTCAACTACTCTGTTACCTCGGAAGACGAAACGGCCATCGCTTCTCTGGAAATTAGGCTTAAAAGCTTAATGAATTTTCTGAAGCATGAGGTAGAGAACGAGCAAAGAATAAATCTAGCGGCAGAGGGTTTTGGTCTTTCAGGTGAAAAATCAGCTGTAAAGGAAAGCGGTGTTAGAAGAAAAGGGATGCTCAAGGAAAATGACGCAGTTCCAACAGCTATAGGGTTAATAAATTGCGAGGTTGAGCCATTTATTTTTTGTGCAGGGACCCATAAAAGCGAGTCGTGTTTTAAGGCGCAGAAAATGACATATAATCAAAAGAAAGAAGTCCTTTCTGGAAAAGGAGCCTGTTTCCGTTGTTTAAAGTCGGGACATCGAGCCAAAAAGTGTAGAGGCCGTTTGAGGTGTGCTATTTATTTGCAGCCGATCACATGCAGTTTTAATGTGTCCTGATTTACGTGGAAATAGGGATGTCAATGACTCTCTTAATAGTACTAACGAGAAAGCTACTCCCGTCAAAGACCAAACGTTAGCTAACCAGACGAGTACACCAGTATTTTTGCAAACGTTAAGGGTAACCTTAAGGGGAGTAAATGGTTGCAAGAGTGTGCGAGCTTTGATTGATAGTGGCTCGCAAAGATCCTATGTTCTGAAGAACACTTCTAGGCAACTAGGATATATACCTAAACGGTCAGAGGAAATTATCCACTGCCTGTTTGGCGGACAGGAGCAAATACTCATAGTTGTTATGATGTCAATATCTGTCAAGGAGACGATTTATTCACATTCGAGGCATTGGATCAAATGAAGATTTGTGGTGAGGACCTCCGGTATATTATGGTGTTTGGACTAAAGAAATTAAATCCATGAATGTAGACGTCTCGGATAATCAAATCCCTGGACCCATTGAACTTTTGTTGAGATGTGACATTGCGGGAAAGTTGTATACAGGAGCACGCTATGAACTGACTTGTGGACTAGTTGTCATGGAGACGCAATTTGGATGGACATTGATGGGAAGGATACCAAATAAGAACCCACGTTCTGATGTAGCTCTGACTACATTGAATTTATTTGTCAAGGACGCTTGCATGAGCAACTTGTGGGAGTTGAAAGCAATAGGTATTCAAGCACCGCCCGACAAGAGAACAAAATAAGAAAAGGCTATGGCAGCAAAGGAGCTATTTTTACAGACAGTTAAAATTGACAAAGAGGGACGCTATGAAGTGAGACTTCCGTGGCTCGAAGGTCATCCTCCTCTCCCGAACAATTATAAGCTTGCTCAAAAAAGGCTGAACTCAACTGTTGGAAAATTGAAAGAACAAGGCATCTATGAGCAATATGAAAATATTTTTTTCGAGTGGAAAAACGAAGGAATTATAGAAGAAGTCACTACATTGGCAGGTGAAGACATTAGCGAAGGACATTACCTCCCTCATCGACCAGTATTGAAGAAAAATAGCGCTACTACAAAGATTAGGCCTGTGTTCGATGCGTCTGCGCATGAAAAGGACAAACCGGCACTCAATCACTGCTTGGAGAAAGGAACAAACCTTATTGAGCTCATACCATCAATACTATTAAGATTTCGAGAGAATAGAATAGGTGTGGTCGCGGATATACGCAAGGCTTTCTTACAAATAAGCGTAAATGAACAGAATCAAAATTTTTTGAGATTTCTTTGGTTAAATGCTCAAGGTCAGGAGGTGATTTTGCGTCACAAAAGAGTGTTTGAAGTAAACAGTAGTCCTTTTTTACTTGGTGCCACTTTAGAATTACATTTGTCTAAATGCTTGGAAAAATGTTGCGATTCAAGTGCTTATACTTTGGAAACCGTACAGAAGTTAAGCAAGAGTTTTTATGTCGATAACTGCGTTTTAAGTCTACCAGATCAGGAGTTGCTGAAAAGATTTATTAAGGAAGCTAATGCCATAATGTCTGAAGGTCAGTTTGAGCTACGAGGGTGGGAGTATACACGAAATAATGAGGAAAATATGTGTGATACTTGCCCTGTTTTTGGTTTGTCATGGTATCCACAGAAAGATGTTTTAACCTTGAGCCAAGAATTTATTAAAGATGACATTGATGTTGAAAACGTAGTAGTTTCGAAACGACAAATTCTTTCGATTGCCCAAAAAATATTCGATCCCATTGGATATTTATGTCCTGCCGTTTTGACTCCAAAAATAATTTTGCAGAAACTATGGACAGAAAAAATAACCTGGGATGAACCTGTCGATGTCGTCACCGCTAGTATTTTTAAAGGTTGGATGAAAGAGCTACCATGTCTAGTAAAAATTGAAATTCCACGATGGATAGGTATTGGTGCTGCTCCAGAACAGAAGTTAAGCTTGCATACCTTTTGTGATGCAAGCAAAGATGCCTACGCTTGTGTAATATTTTTGCGTGTAGCTACGGAGGATAAGGTTGCTGTTTTTTTGCTGGCTGCTAAAACGAGGGTAGCGCCACTCAAGAACTCGAGTGCAAAGATGACAATACCTCGTTTAGAGCTGTTGGCAGCGACAATAGGAGCTCGTCTTTACGATCAAGTGATCAATAGTCTTGACTGCAAACCTGTATCTTTTTTCTGGACCGATTCATCTACTGTCATTTCCTGGATCCAGAGGAAAGAAGAGTGGGGCGTTTTTGTTTGGAACAGGGTAACTGAGATCCGCAATTTGACTATGGCAGAAAAATGGTCTCATTTACCTGGCGTTTGCAACCCAGCCGATTTGCCTTCACGAGGCTGCACCCCAAAACAATTAGTCACGTCAAGATGGTGGGAGGGACCTGCGTGGTTATATAAAAGTCCAGAAGCATGGCCATGTGGTACAACCGTTTTTGATGAGGAAGAGATTGGTGCAGAAAGAAAGAAAAGGTTAGTGACTACGCTTTTAAACACCTGTGGTACTAGCGATTGGATTCTTCAGTATTTTTCTTCATACACCAAGACCATAAGGATGATTGCTTGGACCTTTCGTTTTATCCATAATTGTAAATATTTCAACCAGAAGATTTTAGGGGAGTTAACAGTGGACGAATATAATGCAGCAGAGATTTTGGTTTTGAAGAAAGTGCAACAAGAGGTATTTTCCGGTGAAGAGGAAAAAAGGATCAGCAGTCTTAATCCGTTTGTTGCTGAAGATGGACTCATTCGTTTGAAATCTCGGGTATCCAATAGAGCGGACACAGAAGACTACCGTTTTTCTATCGTCTTACCGTCGAAACACCATGTTATTAGTTGTTTGATAATGGAAAAGCACAAGAAATCCTGTCATGCTGGGTCCCAGATTTTACTGAGTTTACTTAGAGAAAAATTCTGTATTCTTGGGGGTAGAAGAACAGTTAGATCTATTACGTCAAAGTGCGTAATTTGCAATAGGTATGAAGCAAAACCGTTTAATGTAGAACCTCCACCCTTGCCAATAGATCGAGTGCGTGATGCGGCCTGTTTTGAGATAACAGGTATCGACTTTGCAGGACCGCTGTACTTAAGAAATGGTGATAAAGTATGGGTGTGTTTGTTCACGTGTGCTATTTATCGGGCGGTTCATATGGAGCTGACCACGTCTATGTCCACATCATGTTTCATACAAGCTTTGCGTCGGTTCGTGTCGAGGCGAGGAAGGCCTAGCACAATTTATACTGATAACGGTACGAACTTCACGGGTGCAGAGAATGCTTTTTCAAAGTTAGACTGGGACATGATTTTGCGCGAAACAGTCGTACAACGGATTTCTTGGCGTTTTAACCCTCCTACTTCGGCCTGGTGGGGAGGGTTTTGGGAACGTTTCATTGGGATTTTAAAAAGGTTGTTAAGAAAAGTGCTAGGAAATGCCAGATTAGATTATGAAGATTTACTGACTGTTTTGTGCGACTGCGAAGCAGTTATAAACGCAAGACCACTTACCTACGTATCTGGAGACCCTCGAGATTTAGTTCCTCTAAGTCCAGTTATGTTTTTGCACGATCAAGTTGAAAGTGGTGTCCCGGACTGTGACGCGATTGATCGAGAGTCTTTATGTCGCAAAGTGCAAAGACTGCAGGTTTTACGTCAAGAGCTGCGAGCTAGGTTCCGTATGGAGTATCTCGGTCAGCTGAAACTTTTGTGCGATAAAAAAGCGACTCGCGAGATTGTATCTGGTGATCTAGTTTTAATCGGTAATGACAATACTCGTCGCTTGAGTTGGCCGGTCGGGCGTGTCATAGAGCTTTTACCCGGTAAAGACAAAAAGGTTCGATTGGTGCGGGTGAATTGCTGAGACCAGTGCAGAGGTTATACCCTTTAGAGTGTTGTGCTTTTCCTGAGTTTGAATCCGAGGCAGAGGACCAGAACCCAAAGGGAAGCGCGAAAGGAGAGACAATCTACGCCTCCATAGAAGAAAATAATGCGCGAGTTGACGAAGTGAAAACGACACGGTGCGGTCGTGTCTGTAGAATCCCGCGACGTTTTTCCTCACGAGACTCACTTCCTAAGAGTTCACTGTAATCAGCGAGAAGTTATTATGTACTCTTAACTTTTACTTTGTCGATGTCAACTCTTGTTGGTGAAAAATGTTTGTTCTCTCAAAACATTTTTAAGGTGGGAGAATGTTAGGAACATTAGGCATTTATTCATAGATTTAAGCAAAAAGTATAATCATTTTTATTATATACCTAATAAGTTCACGTTTGTTTGAGTCACCCTATATGTGAGAAATATTATTGTTCATATCCTGGCCGGCTTACAGTTTCGCTTAAAAAGAGGAATGTTTTGTTTAGTCTATAATTCTTGATAAGTACATCTTTTGGCGGGGCGTATCCACTGTCGCCTTACTCCGCTGACGCAATACTTTTGTAAGTTAGTTATCGAGAAAACCTTTCCGTGTTACGTTCGTTCAATTAAAGTTATATTTTAAAAAATAATTCGTGTTTTGATTTCTTGGCCGAGTTATTTATAGGACCGTCGTAGACCAATAAAACGGGTAGTTTTATTATGGTGCGGCACACAGGCTACAAGTAACATTTGGATTTATTGTATGGTGTGGTATGTATGGTAAGTTAATTTCCATACATATTTTAATTATTATTTTCCAGTAAAATGCTATAGTTGTTTTTAGATAATCAGCTTATTGGGCTCTTTATTTATCACCAAATATTGACAGGTCAAAGATATTTAAATCTTTTGGAAGCGCAGATATTACCTACCGTGAAAGCTATAATACCTGAAGAACAAATACGGAGTGAAGTGTGGTTTCAACAAGACGGGTGTTCCGCACATAATACTCGGGACGTTCAAAACTTGTTAACGCAAGCATTTAACAATAAACTTATCGCGAACCGCGGTGCTGTAAATTGGCCAGCTAGGTCTCCAGATATTACACCCTTGGATTTTTATCTTTGGGGATATGTTACAAATGAAGTTTATGAGTTTAAACCACCTGCGACTCTCGAACAACTAGAGGACAGGGTTCAGACTGTCTTAAATAATATGAATAAAAACACCCTGCGCAAGGTACCTAGAAGTGTTTTAAAGAAATGTGAAAAATGTTTTAACAAAAATGGCCGTCATTTTGAATAATTTCATTTAATATTATTGTTACAAGTAGTTATTTATTTTATTTAGAAATTACGTAAAAGTATAAGTTAGCAAGTTAGTACGTTAATAATAATTGTGTGTACGACAAAATGCCAATAAAAACCATGGCCAACTCAGCGAAAATAAAACTATTTAATTTTTTGACGTAAACATAAAATATTTTCATAAAGTGTTATACATCATTTTAAAGGGACAAAAAAGATCTTTTTAATTTAGCAAAAAAACAAAATGACCGCCATAAGAAAAAAAGAAGTTGAGGATGGAATCTCAGAACCGAAACGTCGAAAACAAAAACTGAATTCAGGTATGCGTTGTCCTTAAAAAGTCGTCCTAATAATGTTCTTACAGATTTTAAAAATACGTTGAAATAAAAAAAATACAGCCCTTTTTCAAAAATGCAACTTTTTGATTTTTTCCGAATATTTCAAAATCAAAAAAGATAAAATCGTTCTGAAAGCGGCACTTAATTGGTAACTAAATGCCCTACAACTTTCCCCATTTAATTAATTTTCTATCTCTTATAGTTTCCAAGATACCCATACATGTACACCCAATTTGGGCCACACTGTATATATACAAAAGTATATGATACTTCGAGGGAATGAAGAATGAATCCCAAATGAATATCGACTGGTAGCGTCGATATCTGTAACATCTGGATGAAGCATTAGTTTGTTTTCTTTTCGTTTGACACTTGGTATTGACAGTCAACATTGGCAGCTGTCAGTAACAACACTGTTAAATGTGAGAAGGCGGCAAGCTATATTTGTATATATTTGACTATTTGTGTTCTGTGTCTTGCATACTAACCATTACCTCTATTTTTTTTCTTTTACGTTGTAGGCAATGGCCAGAAAATAAGTGTGAAATTCCAAAAAAGACCCTTTTACAATTCCAGCATATCGTGTACGCACCCATGGAAGACGGCAAGATAGAAAGTGGCGTGCATGGGGCTGGTAGATAAGATTTTAACTCTCTTCCTGAATAAGGAGGCAGCAATGGCGAAGGGGATCCATGCAAGAAGGACCCATGTATTTAATTTAAAATAGCGTAAGTTAAAATACTTCTGATTTAATGTTTGACACTTGCTGAATAAATCGGGTAAGGGAGCAATCACTTACCCCTCTAAGAAATGTATATCCCTGTTTCTCTTAGGTAATTAGAAATTTAATTATATAGTTTATAACACTTTTGATGTGTGTGAAGCTAGCGTCCGATCGATAACCAGCAACCAAAATTGAGAATGCAGCATATGCTGGTTGGCAGCGACCAATTTATAGACCGCGCTCCCTGTTATTTAATCAATATAATGCCAGTATCTCCTGAAATTCCCAAGGGATTTTAATAATTTTTTGTCCAGATATTAACAATGAATACCTAAATTGACTGACAATGGTCCTAAGCTTCTACAATCTAAGGTTTTGTTGTGAAAATTAATTAAAAAGTCAAATGGTAAAAAAATTAAAAAGGCTCTAAGTCCCAAAATTCCCAAAGGATTTGGATAAAACTTTTTTTTTATAAAAGATAAATATCTAAATAGATTTTAGATGGTTGCAAACCTCTACAAACAAAAGTTTTTTGGTAAAAAATTATTGAAAAATTTAACCTGAAGAAAGAAATCGAATAATTCAATTTTCTCATAAGGGAAAAACTATTCATTACAGAATTCAAGAAACTTTCACTCTAATAAAATTATCTATTATTGGAAATCAATGAAAAATATATTGATAATTGTCAAATCTGTCGAAAATCAAAATATAATAGACATTTGAAACCATTTGAAGTTATTTATATAGATACACTTATATTAGGAAATAATAATAATATTTTTCTTTATTTCGTACTATGAAGTAACATTATACATGAAAACATATATAAAATAAAATGATATAACCAAAAAAGGCCTATTTAGTAAAAAAACACCTCCCTGACATAACTACATATAAGTTTACATGCTTAGGTATTCACCTTTCAGTTTCACCTTCTGTTTAAACCTGTTTCGATTGATATCCTACAGTTTATATTTTATGTAGAAGTTTATTAGCACATATAGTAAATTTTGTTTTGCTTTAAAAATCAAAACGGTCGTTTTTTATTCATTCAGTATAAACTTGTTTTTACTAAACCAATCTTTGCTTTTTTGAAACAGTAGATCTTCATTCTAGCATAGCTTAGATATGTTCGGAAACGCCACTAATAAATTTGTCATCATCTGCAAATATTCTTAGGGTATTACATACTGTTTGAATATTGTCAATAATTTCAAAAGGCAAGTCATTTATGAACACCATTAATTAAATAATTTAAATTTGTGATATTTTGCTTGTTAACATTACTTGTTGGACTCTATTGTTGAGATAAGCAGTGAACCATTTTAAGGAATTGTTTCTCACCCCATATTACTGTAATTTCTTTATTAATAAATTTCTATCTAATCAATCATATGCCTTAGAAAGGTCTAAAAATATTGCCAATGAAAGCTTTCGCCTCTCCAAATTCCTCAAGACTGCACAAGTGAAACTGCAATATAGCAGTTTGTGTAGATTTACTCTCAAGATATCCATATTGATTATCAGACAAAATATTGCACTCTTTTAAAAAACTGAGAAGCTGATTGCAAATAATTAACTTAAACAGCTTTGAAAAACTTGGAAGTAGGCTGATCGGTCTACAGTGCGTCCCAGGATAAGTGAATTTATATGTAAAAATGACAACAAATTTTAGGGTTGAAATTTCACAGTTTGGCATCCAGCCCTGCTTAATTAAAAAATAAAATTTTGCATATTTTATTTTTTTTCAAATCAAGCATTGTAAAGTATTATATCTAGGGAAGATATAAAAAAAGTTTATAAGAAGTTGTTTAGAATGCAAAATTAAGCCCGAATACCGATATTTATAACCATAGGCCTACTTTGATTTTTACGTTTAAATTATTTATTTATTCTCACTTTTCTCGAAGTTTAAACAAAAACCAAATAAATATTAATATTTTAAATAGTGAAAATTATTTTAAAAATTATTGTTCTTGGACTAATTTTTTTTACGATCAGTTGGAATTTTTTCGGCTCGTGGAATGCATGCCGCTTATTTTATTGGGATCTTTTTTGCTGCATTTACGAGTTTTTGTGGAATTTTTTAAAATTTTACATTTTAAAAAATTACATCACATACATACTCATTACATTCTCAATTAAATGTAGCAGCTACTATAAAACATTGTCACTGTCAAAGTTATATACAAAAAACTTTTAACTTTTAAGATTTAACCATTTCTGATTCCGATTTACGGGGTCAAGCAAATTGATTATTTCGATCCATTAGCAAATGACAAGGAATTACTAAAACAAAGAATTAGAGATGCTTGTAATTCAATTTCCATTGAACAAGTTAGAAATTCATTTAAAAAAGTTTAGGAAAGGTATTGGAAAATGTTTCGATAATTCGATTGAAAAATGTTTTGAGATAGCTGCATTGAATAAATTTAAAATAAGTAAATAAAATAAATTTTCTTGTTAAATTAGAAGTACTATATACATTTTATTACAAACATATTTTTGGGGATGGTTTATAACTCTTAGATCAGTGATTTAACTATTAGATAAATAAATTAGTTAGTTTTTCTCTAATAATTATATATGAATACAAAAATTAATTGGTACACAAAACATAAAACTCAAAGTAGGCCTACGGTTGTAAAATTCGGTATTCGGGCATAATTTTGCGTTCTAAACAACTTTTTCTTATAAACTTTTTTATATCTTGCCTAGGAATACTACTTTACCTACTCATAAAATTGAAAACAAGCTCGCATTAAGACCATGCAGGCCATGCTTTAATGAAATGTGCAACATGTGGCAGAAAACTTCAGATCTTGTTGGAAATGCATATTTTGATAATACTCGCTCGCACTCAATTTATCTTTTACTTTTTTAGGAATACTTAAAAGTTCGTTTTGGCTTTATAGGCCTTAACAAGAAGCTTCTATGGTTAGCTGCTATATTTATGTGCATTTTATCAACATGTCATCTCACTCTGTGTTTACAATTTTGTATCTGTCTGCATACATTGAAAAAAATCATCAAATAAACATCTAATTGATACTTTACTTCCCTAACTTCCTTATTATTATATTTATAGAGATCTTTTTTATTTTTCTTACATATTAATTTCTTTAGAAAACTTTGATTAAAAATCGGTTCAAATATATTTGTAAAAGCACCCCATTAGCTATTTACATTACAATCATTCTGACCAAAAACGTCAGCCCAGTTCTCTTCTTTTAGTTGTTGAATAAAAAAAGGTTTGTTTCAGAAAAATAGCGTTTATATTGTTTTCGGTATATATACTGGTTTTTAGTTTAGAAGATCATTTTTTGCCGTTTATGATTTGAAATATGAGTTTGCATAGTCATGCCTAGCACACAAGCAATATCAATATTGGTAAATATATTATCGATACAACTATTTAACCTAGTTTTTTTCTGTAATTGTTGGTTAGAAATTAAATGAGTTCATGATTGATAAAAGTTCTTCTTTATTTCTATTAGGTTTCAAAAGTTCAATATTAAAGTCACCTGCTATAAATGCTTACTTTTTACTGGCTGTCAAACACAAAAGTAACTTTTTTATCATCTTTTGAAATGAAAAATGTCTTGTTTTAATTGATTAATTTTCAAAAGTTTTAACCTATTTTGGTACAATAATTTCAGTAGTTTAAACTCTGGTATAGTATTTTTCATTCTGTGGTATTCATAAAACAATTATTTTAGATAACGGATCTGAATTCCAAAATGAAAGTGTTAAAGAATTATTCAAATCATATAATATTAAAATAGATTTTACAACCCCACAACACCCCGAATCAAACAGCCCTGATAAAAGATCAAATTCAACTTTAATTGAACATATTAGACTTTTAAAAGAAAAAGATAAAAATGAAGACATTGTATGTTTAATGCCATATGCAGTTATTGGTTATAACAATAACTTGCCTAAATTTGACAAAATTATTAATACACTACAACTTTGTTATTTTTAGGTTTAGGCTATTAGTGTAAATAAACTTTTTTATTAAGAAAATTATTTTCTTTTGATTTATGTAAAAATATACAGGGGATTCCATTTAACAAAAGTACATTTTTCACATTTTCTCGAAAACGCGATGTTCAATTTTTTTCTGTTTTCACCATTTTAATCAACAGAAAAAATCCTACTAGTTTGCTAATTTAACCGACCCTGTATCTTAAATATTAACAAAGATATCAATAGTGCCGACTTAATCGGAGGCACCCTGTATATATATCACTAGTATCAGTTATACCTATTCTGTATCGCCAAAATCAATTTTTCTTAAACTTACCCCAAAAGCCATTCCTTGTGGTTAGCGATAGGACGTATTCTTATATGGATAAATAATTATCTGCCGAACTACAGTATTTATGTAAAGATTCTCATACTGTCTGCATAATGCTATAACGTGTCGCCCTTTTTGCATAGAACTCCAAGATATTCAAGTTAATAGAATTATGGATGGAAAATGGTTGATATCCATTCCAGGCCAATTGAATGCTCCAGTGTCATGCCCAATTTTCAAAGACAATGTCTTACTTCATAGTTCTTATTTGGTAGAAGCCACCAATGAATGCATTATCCAAATCAAACCATTCATCTCAAGGACTTATAAACTGAGCCAACTTAACAATGAATGACATATCACTCAAAATTAAAGTTTTCACTTTCATGATAAAAGAAAAATATCGAATCTTCCTACGTTGGACTTAAATAAAATAAATCTTGAAGAAAGATAGAAGCTCTTCAGCCATTCAAGAACAAAAAAGACACTTCAAAGAAATTAAGACTCAATAATAATTATTTTAATATGTATTTTCTTTATAGGAAACTCGATTTATACAGGGTGTTCCACGTCACAGGCTGTAACTTCTTTATTTTAAAGTATAATTTTTTAAAAGAAAATGTATACCCAAAATTACTTATAAACACTACCCCCGACAAGTGATCCCCTAAAAATCACCTCAACTTTTTTTTTCAAATGACATCACCATTATTTCTTTTAATGTTTGGAATGCTTGCAACATTATTAATTAAATTTCATTAAAAAAGTATGTATTAACATCAACCTAAGAAATTTAAAATTTTTTAAAGTTAGGCTTTTCTCATTTTTTCATCGTTTTCAATATCTATAATAAAATGAGGTAGTATATTGAAAAGAAGAAACGAGCTCAGAGATCAATTGATTAATTCTCAGCTCCTGTGTATATAAAAAATATCTTCAAGTAAATTATTGTATTTAAGATTTATTGAACTTGGATTAAATCAAATATAACAAAAGGTTTCGTTAAAAATTTAAGGTCATATATCTTCTTTTCAATATTTGAGCTCATGACATAGTATTTTCTAAATTGATTTTTACTGTATTACTGATGAAAAAACCCAACAATGTAGGTAACTCATCATGAATTTGCCACAACAGTACAGATTTTACTTAAACATATTTTTATCCAACATGTAGAGCAGAATAAGCATTTATAGATGTAGCAACTAGCAAGCTATCATAGCTCAAGCTACAATTATTTTTTATTTATAAGTGAATATAAAGAAACATATTTTCAAATATTTAAATTATCTGTTTTATTGATTTTTTTAGTGCAGTTACAGCAAGTGGGGCTTTGACAAGCATATAACCCAACCCAACCCATGTAAATTTTAAGGGGGTCAATTATTGGCTTCCCTGTACATTTTATAGAAAAAATGTAAGATAACTTTTTGAAGAGACCAATCTGGTAAACTCTTGTGCAAAGTTTGAAAAAATTTTAATAAGCGAATCTTAAATTATTCAAATAAATGTAATTGCTAAATTAGCAAATTTTCGGTTCAGGTAAAACCAAACGGACGGACACCAGTAAAATGAATATTGTCACTGACGTGAGGAAAAGTGTCAATAAATCAGTGACAGTTGATATTTGAAAACAAGTATGCATTATTTAATCGACGAAAAAATAGCCATAATTAAGGTTATAAATAATTACTTCATAAATAACTCAAACTCAAAAATGCTTTATTGTCAATATAAACATAGAAGTTGTAGACAAAGCCAATAGACTGTACATTAAAGGAATAAAAACGAGAAACTAATTTAAAATAAAATAAAATTATATAAAACTTTGAAAAATACTTAAATTCTAATCATTAAAAAATTCACTTAAACTATAGTACGCTTTACTAGCAAGAAATATTTTCGTTCTTGTACGTAGGCTTTTTTCAGTCTTAAGTTGTCTTATTTCTAGTGGAAGTTTCTTAAACAGCTTTCTACCTCCATATATGATAGAGCTACGGACAAGTTCAAAATGAGGAATGGGTAGCCTTAACAAATAATTTTGTCGCGTATTATAGTGGCTTCCTAAGTGGAGCTCCTGTTTATGTTTTCTAAAAACTAAGCAAACTGTTTCCAAAATAAAGATACATAACAGGGTTAAAATATTATGACGGGCGCATGAGGCTTGGCCCCACATAGATATCTAATGGCCCTTTTCTGGAGTACAAACACTGAACTAAAAAGTGAATTTGAACATGAACCCCAAAAGCAAATTCCATATCGAAGATGCGACTCGATAAATGCGAAGCATGCAGATCTGGCGATGGAGAACAATAATAGTCATAATTAAGTCTTACTTGAATGTATGGTTGTGAGATTGATAAAACGAAAAAAAAAAACATTTGTATTCGGCTGTACGTCAGATTTGACAAAGCCTTATAACAAATTGTTTGCTGGTGGCTGGTGCCTGGTTTTACCTGAACCGAAAATTTGTTAATTTAGCAATTACATTTAATTGAATAATTCAAGATTCGCTTATTAAAATTTTTTGAAACTTTGCAGGAGGGTTTGCCAGACTGGTCTCTTCAAAAAGTTATCTTACATTTTTTCTATAAAATGTACAGGGAAGCCAATAATTAACCCCCTTAAAATTTACATGGGATTTCCTATGTTCCGCTCGGCGACGCACTACCCGGTATAAGCTCACTGTTCTCATCTGGTAGGCCTCTATTCGACTCTGAAAAATTTAGTTTTTCTCCTTATTTCTAAAGTTTGAATATTAAACTGCTTTAGCATGGTTTTATACGAAACTATATATAAGTAAACATTACCTATGTTAACATAAAGATAACATGTGAAGTTCCTTGAATTCCTTATACCAATACCAAGTGCACCATACACTTTAGTAGTAATCTCTCAAAATGAATATTGAATTTTATATTACTTTGAAAAACAACTTTCAGATCCTTTACCTCTGTTTTCTTAATTAATAATTTATTAGTTATGAAATAAATAAATTTGATATTAATTTTGCTTAAATCAATTTTCTACAAAGTTTATATTTTCTTGCAACTTCTAGATCTTAAAGTCATCAACAAAAAAGGAGACTTTCCCAGTGTTTTACCACCCTTGGATGGCTATCAATAGGAATTCAAAAGAGCAACGGCCTCAAATTACTGCCCTGTGGCACAGCAGAAACTGCAGAAAAACCCTCAGACATTGATTTTACAACTTTAAAAACCTGTTGTAGTGAGGTCAGGTATGTTTTCAAATTGTAGCGTTTTTACCGTTAACGTGTAAATTAAAACACTCGATGTACAAAAATAGTTAACCGATTTATTTTATACGTACACACTAAACACGATAACTTAAGACTACTTGAAATATTTATTTACTACTATTTATGTCAATTTGATAGCACCATGAAATGTTTTAAGTCTCCAGATCCACTTTTTTGTGGCTCAATTCATCATATTTTTTATACCTGTAATTTTAGAGTAGACAACAATGTAATGTTGGATTCACTTAAAGTTGAGGAATTTTATTTTGATTTTAAAAATGGGAACCATCAGGGTTTAAATGATTATTTTTTTTCTATAAATTGGGATACTATTTTTAATGATAGCGATATTAACATTATGGTCTCAGAGTTCTATAACATTTTAAATTTTGGTATACAATGTTTTGTGCATCAAAAAAGATATAAGACATCTAGCTTTCCTCCATATTTTTCTACCGAATTAAGAAGATTGGTATTTCTCAAAAAAAGTAAGCATAAAAAATACCAACTATCCAATGATGAAATAGATTATCATGAATTTACCATTCTGAGAGCTCAGTGTAAAAGGTTAAGTCAAGAGTGCTACAGAAATTATCTTGCTACTTTGAATGAGAACTTGACTAGTAATCCGAAAAATTTTTGGAAGTTCGTTAATAAGAAAAGAGCATCTAACATTGTGCCAAGGGAAATGTTTTTAGATAATAGTATTGCAACTGATGATCAGCAGATTGTTGATTTATTCGCTACTCACTTTTCTGCAGTCTATTCAAATGCAAACACAACCTCACCTGAAAAGTCTTTCAGCCAAATTAATATTGACTGTCCTGTCATAAGTCTGGCTGAGGTGTTTGATAAGCTGGGGGCTTTGCCTAATAAGTTAATGATTGGTCCAGATGGAATCCCCAATATTCTTTTAAAAAACTGTCGATATGTACTATCACAGCCACTATGTAAACTTTTTAACTTATCTCTTATTTCTGGAACATTTCCAGACATATGGAAGGAAGGTTATATTTCTCCTATTTTTAAATCAGGATCGACGGATGATGTTAGAAATTATTGTAGTGTGTCCATAGTGTCATCCATCCCCAATTTTTGACAGCCTTATGTTTGCCCATTTAAATTGGCAATGTAGAGAAATTATTGTTGAGGAACAGCATGGTTTTAGAGGTGGTCGGTCCACTCTTACAAATTTACTCATATACCACAAGTTGTCAGATGCCTTGGAGAAGGGGTATCAAATTGATGCTGTATATACAGACTTCTCCAAGGCGTTTGACAAGGTAAATCATTTGTTATTAATTGAAAAATTGAAAAATATAGGTTTTTCTGATAGATTGCTAAAATGGTTGCTTAGCTTTCTTAGTGATAGAAAGCAAGTGATTAAACTTGGTAATTTTATGTCTGGGGTGATTGAAGTTTGTTCTGGAGTGCCACAAGGGGGACACTGCTCTCCTTTGCTATTTAGTTTGTTTGTTAATGACCTTAGGGCTGTCTTGGAGTATTGTGAATTTTTAATGTTTGCTGATGACCTCAAACTTTTCTTGGTTATTATGAATGAACTTGATATCAGCCTCTTACAGTGTGGTGCCAAAATAATTTGTTAGATTTGAATATTAATAAATGCTTCCAAATTTCATTTCATAGGAAAAAAAGTAGGGTACTATCATTTTACACAATTAACGGCCAGAAACTTTAATTAAAGGATGTTGATAAGGATTTAGGAATACTGTTTGACACGAAATTAAACTTCTGCATTCATATAGACTAAATAGTAGTAAAAGCTAATAGATTGTTGGATTTTATGCTTAGAAATTGTGAGGGGTTATCATTGCAAGCTGTCAAATCTGTATATGTAGGATTGGTATGATCACAGCTTGAGTATGGCTCAATTATGTGGACTCCCCAGTATAATGTCTATAAGTTATTACTGGAGAGTGTGCAAAACAAATTTTTAAGATATTATAACTACATGTTTAATTTGGATCTTATTGCTCATCATGATTATTCCCAAATATTGAATTATGTTAAAGTTTTGTCTTTGGATAAAAGAAGAACAATGTTTGACATCTGTTTTATCTATAAGTTGTTGAATGGTATTATATCCTGTCCAGATTTACTTTCCCAAGTTAAATTTTCTATTCCTCAGAGAAGACTTAGACAAAATAATTTATTTCATATTGGGTTCCATAGAACCAATTATGGTAAAAACTCTTTTTTGGTAAGATCTCTAGATTTTTTGTATCGGGAGGAGAGGCTAGATGTTTTTGGCAATTCATATGGGTCTTTTAAGGGTAGTTTAATGAAAATTTTGAATACTTAGTATTGTTCAATTAATATGTTGTTTGATGGGTAAACCAAGTGAGAATTTATGTTCCTAATCTGTTAGTTGATACAAAGATATTTTTATTTTTTTTTTTTGTTTATTTACTTTAGTTTTTATTTTTTTTTGTTTAGAGTCTTTTTTTTAGTTAAGTACTTTAACTTTTAATAGTTTAAGTAAGGATTATTAATTATTGACATAACTGTATTTTATAATTTATTTTTTTTGTAATGGAGATTTCCCGTTTAATGAATAAAAAAAAAAAAAAAAAAAAAAAATTAAAAGTCGCGCCATTATTCTGAAGAATTAACTTGACTCCTAGAACCTTTTAAGCGGTTTTTATTATAGAAAAGGAATAAAAATTAAAGTTTATAAAAGAAAACTCAATTTTTTTTAAAATAACGTACAGTGATGCTATGGTACGTTAGGGTCTTAAGTATGTCTGAACAATACAAAATGTGTATTTGCAATTCACTACAGAATACAAGTTAATACATATTCGAAATTTTAAACATGCGCGTGAAATAATAGAAGAGCGCATATTTATTGTGAAATATTTTTAGTTATTTAATTTAATTATCTAAAATTCACAAACTGTTAAAGTGACAAATATTCTTTAAAAACTTAATTCAACCGCTTATTTGTCCTCAAAGAATTCAAAATTGATTGACCAACTTAGCTTTATAATCCGTTATGTAAAAATAATTTATTGTGACATTAAAAAAACACTCTGCATTCCATAATCTAAACCTAGGGTTGAATGATGCTGATCTACTTCAAGTTAATTTTTGTTAAGATATAATTAACAGAATATGTTTTTTTAGTGCAAGTGTTAAGAGATGGGATTAAGGAATTCAATTCCGCACCAAAACTTCAATCCCGCAAACCTGCGAGATAAAAATCATCGATCCCGCGGATCCGCAAGAATCCGGGATTGTTAACAATATATATATATAACTTTTTGTAATAAACCTATTAAACATGCTAATTGCTAAGAAAAGGTCTTATGTCTTATGCAATTATAAACAAACTATGGTAGCATAGAAGAACTAATGTCATCTGAGCCCGAGCGCTTAGAAATAAGGGTAGAACTAGTAAACGAACTCTTCGAGCTACTGGCGGTACTGGCACTATCAATGTCAATAACATCACTCTCGCTATTATTCTTGGATTTTAAATTCATATTATGCTTCATTGCTAAGTGGGTGTGAAGACCTTCGGTAGAACGAGCAGAGATTTTAATAATGCTTGGGCATAACTTACATTTAGCTGCAAAACCATCTTCAGATTTTAATAAATGTTTCCAAACTAAACTTGAGCCTTTATTCTCTTTATAAACCACACTGACACTCATTTTAGCTTACAGATCATTAGTTTACAATTGATGTAATACGTAATTTATTTAACTGAAGAAATCGTTTCCAGTCACTAGTTAAACGCTTTCCACTTACGCACATACACACACACATAAATCGGAAAGTAAAATAACCTGTTTGTTTTGTTTGACTTATTTCCAATAGCCCAGCGGGAAATCCCGGGCGACGAAGCGTCGGCGCTCGGAGATTTCCCTTGGATTTAAATCCGTGCAGTAATGCAATTATATAACAGTCCGACTAGAATCCGTTAGAAGTCCGTAATTATTTGTGAGTGGTTTTTTGCTTTCTGAGGCGTTTTAAAAGACATTTATAGTTTTGTTGTCGACAACGGAATTTTAATATTGATTCCCGCAGATCCCGCACGGAAAATCCCGCAATGTTGATCCCGCAGAATCTTGGAGGGATCCCGCAATTGCGGGATTGGATTCCCTAGATGGGATGTACTATGTACCGGGCGGCCACTTAAGCGAGGTAAGCGGCTGTATCTCAGAAACTAATAATCGTAGAACCTTCATTGGCCGGCTACTAGGGGGCGTTACGGCTACTTCAAAATTTAAAATTCAATTTTTTCAAAAACATTGCAATAACGGGTATCTTAAAATATTATTGTAATAATCTTCAAACATTTCCACACAAAAAAGTTTTAACAAATACTTGTAAAGTGTTGGGAGGAGTTTTTAGCTTGAGTGAGAAAAACAGCTGAAAACTGGCTCTGGATGGGCCGATTTTTCTAAAATAAGTTTTGGTTAAAAGGCTCTCTACTGCTTTATTTTTATATAAAAAAAATATTACTGTTAGCTTTCGCTAAAATCCGATAGGGGCATTGACTCGGGGATTTACGTTATTCAACAAGTTAACGATACATATTTTTTTATGCTATTAAAAGCAGGGAACAAAGCTGAACAGATTGGTAAAAACCGCATTCAGATATAACTACTCAAACCAAAGTTATTACAAAAAATTTAACCATTAAAAAATTAACATTACAAAAATCGTCGTAAATTCCTATTGCATTAGTCGAATTGAGAAAACTTGTGTTTAAATGAATGTTCGTTTAAAGAAAAAACTTAATATAAGTAGTTTTTCGAAAATCCGCGAGGCGGCGTTCTTTTATATAATACATTTATATTAATAGATTTATTTAGACCGTTTTTTTAAACATCATTGCTCTAGTGTCGTCCTAGCTGTTCAAAATGGGCGCCACTATGTTCACGCGTAGCTGCAATTTTTCCCTCGTAGAGATGACGACACATTCAATTTCCTCTGTAGGCAAACCATGAATCGCATTTTGAATTCTGAGGATCATATTTTCTGAATGTAGGCCTGGTCCGAAAAACGAGGTCTTTTACTCTTCCCCAGAGGTAAAAATCTAAAACAGTCAAGTCGGGTGACCTGGCTGGCCATAGAAACAGGCTTCTTCTTTCTATACATCGAGTATAGGAAGTATGGTAATGCAGCATTTAACACCTAAATGCAGCAATGAGTATGCTGCAATTAGGGGTTCTCGCATATTTCTTGCAAAATGCGCTGGACAACCATTAAGTTGCAGAAACATATTGCGCCTAAGATCCAGATTTACATCTCCCAATAAAATTGGCAATGTGTTTCTGTGGAACTCTAGATGTTACCTCTTAGTGCCTCGTCAAATTGTGCCACCTATTATACCACATCATACATTTATACTACAGCGTCCTTGATGCTGAACTTCTTGCTTCCAATGGAAATTTATGAAGACCAATAATGTATATTGTGGCGATTTACCCCACCATTGCTATTAAAAGTAGACTCGCCTGTCCAAAGAATTCTGTATAGAAATTGAGGGTTTTCGTTAACCATTCCCAGAAGCCAATGGCAATAATCGAGTCCATATCGAAGTCCATATCTGTCGCAGCTTAGTGCAGAACGACATGATAGGGATGTAATCTGAAAGTAAACTAAATTTGAATCAATATGAATCCTATTTGATTAACCTCTAAGATATTATATATACAGGGTGGTTCAGTTTAAGCGTCATTAATTTTAATACGTGATAGAGAATTTAAAAAGAAATAGACTTTCATTATAAAATTTTTCTCAGAAATTTTTAATAACAAAGATACAGGGTGCTAAAGTTAAGAATAATTAATTGTTTATTTATCATAACTTTTAAACTACCTGCTCAATTTTAATTAAATTTCGCATGCAGGTTATTGTAGTGAATTATCAAGTACTGATGAAGCCAATTTCTAATAAAATTGTCAGTGGCGTAACATACAGAGGGACTTGGTCCTTTTTTGTCTCAAATCTGCAAGGTGAAAAAATATTTTTTTATATGAAGTCAACTGTTAGATTTTCCATTTAATTTGGAAAAAAAAGTTACCCTTGCAAAATTATGATTAAAGGTACTGTTTTTAAAATATCTTAGTTTAATGCGAGAAGCTTGTCAAAAACGGCTGCAAATTTTTTTTTGACATTTTGGTGACATTTCAAGTATACCGGGGGGCACTTTTTGTGATATTTTTGACATTTGTCCCTTCACCCCCCTAAGAGGGGGGGAGGGTCACTTCCTTATTTTAAATGGAATGACGTGTTTTTTATTCTTAAATACGAATCTACATAAAATATGTCTGTTTACAAAAAATTTTTAAAATTGCTCTGCTGGTTACGGAATTATGATCAAAAATGTTTTGATTAAATTTAAAAATAATTCGAATATTCTACTACAATAAAAACAAATTATTTCCTACTTTTTAACTATTTATCGTCTATGTATTATGCCTAAGGAGCTGTTCGAAGTGACCACCGCCTTCGACTTCCAAACACTTTCTTATCCTTTCTTGACATGAGTTTCGTACCCGCTGTAACATTGCTGGTGTCACTAATGAACAAGCAAAACGAATCCTGTTCTTCATGTCTCTGGAGTTGTAGGTGCACTAGCCATTACTTTGTCTTTTATAAATCCCCATAAAAAAAAGTCAAGGGGGGTCAAATCTGGCGAACGAGCGGGCCAGTTGACAGGACCACCTCGACCAATCCACCTGTTTTCAAAAATCTCATTTAAGTAAGTACAGGCCTGTATGGCATAATGGGGTGGAGCTCCGTCCTGCTAAAACCATACGTTAGGATTTAAATTTTGGTTTAGTAGACGAGGTAACTGATTTCTTAAAAAATCTGTGTAGACCTGTCCATTTAAATGACCTTGGAAAAAATGCGGACCAATAACTCTATCCTCGAAAATACCACACCATACGTTCACAGACCAGGGATGTTGATTTGGTACAGTTCTCATCCAGTGAGGATTATTGGTTGCCCAGTAATGCATGTTGTGCCTGTTTACCTTTTAGAAAAACAAACAACCAAAACTTGAATATGTTCTAATTTAAATAAGTTGAATCTTACCTGCCCGCAATTATTAAAAGAAGCCTCATCAGAAAAAATAACGTTTCTCAAAAAATGGTTATTTTTACGCATTTTTGTTGAAATCCAAGTGCAAAAATTAATGCGATTCTCAAAATCATGTCCGTAAAGCTCTTGATGAAGTGTAATGTGGTAAGGATGAAACTTGTACCGGTGCAGAATTGTTATAATTGATGATTGACTAATTCCAGCATCTAAAGCAAGCCGCCTGGTACTGATTTGAGGATCAATAGCTACTGCTCCTAATACAGCAACTGCCTTATTTTCATCTGTTTGCGTTTTAATCCGATTTCGTCGTTTACTTTTTGGACTACCAGTCATACGACTTCTGGTCTCCAGTCTCTTAAAGGCCATATGAGATTTTGGAATATCCGGAAACCTTTCGGCCCACACTACTGCAGCCTCCCTATAATTTTTTCTGCACTCCCCCAAAATTAACAACATATCTACTTCTACACTGAAATTCGCTTCCATTTTTTTCTTTTTAAACACAATTTACTTGTTAATAACACGTCAAAATTTTTATGTGACACTGCTTGTTATGTTGCCATGGAAATCCTACTGTTACTAGGATTTTCATTTCCATCCATACTAGTAAAATAAACAGTAGGATTTCCATGGCAACCGGCTGTTATTATGGTAAAATATTCGAATTATTTTTAAATTTAATCAAAACATTTTTGATCATAATTCCGTAACCAGCAGAGCAATTTTAAAAATTTTTTGTAAACAGACTTCATATTTTATGTAGATTCGTATTTAAGAATAAAAAACACGTCATTCCATTTAAAATAAGGAAGTGACCCTCCCCCCCTCTTAGGGGGGTGAAGGGACAAATGTCAAAAATATCACAAAAAGTGCCCCCCGGTATACTTGAAATGTCACCAAAATGTCAAAAAAAAATTTGCAGCCGTTTTTGACATATCGCATTGTAACACTTTAAAAAACTCACCCTGTATATACTCAGGGCAAAAAAACGTCTTTTTGAATCAAGTTAAAGTTAAATTACATCCTAAATTATGGTTTTGACGTTTTAACTTATTATTAGTTTACAAATAAATTTTATTTGCAAAACCTACTTTATACGCTACCTAATATAAGTTCATTCAAATAGTAGGGTCGTTTTGAGACACTAGAGCAATATTTTAAAAATTGTATTTAATAATTTCTTTTAAAAGAATACATAAAATTTAAATATCGTTACGGTCCCTGATGTGATCAATGGTTTCCGATTATTATTTCAAAACTGCTCAAAAAACAATTAAGATTTACTATGGTAAAGTCAACACTATTCATCAGATATACAGGGGGTTTCGGGAGGAAACGGACATATTTTGGGAACATGTTCAAAGGTGAAAATAAGATAAACCAACCCATACGTTTTAATCCGATTCTAAACGAGTTTTTTTATAAGATTTTTTGTTTTAAAAGAAACACAAACAAATACTAGTAAAAAACAAAATTCCACTAATTTAAAATGTTTTCGAAAACACCCTCACCAAGTTCAAGGCAAGCTGCAGTACGCTTGTTAAGCGCTCGTGTTGCACAGGGTGGCCAGATAAGAATGCAAAGTGCTATATCTTGGAAACTATTCGTCGTAGAGACTTAGCGGTAACAAATTTTATGACTAAAGTTGCCAAAAGAATACCGTGGAAAATATTTTTAGATTTCAAAGATGGTCGCCCCCTGGCGTAACCGCCATCTTAAACATTTTAAGTGATTTTTCACTGAAATCTACCCAGTAAATGTTACAAAAAAATATTTGTTTTTTAAAGCTGAGCTCTACTCGAGTAATTTTTGTTTAACACTTTGTGACGTATCTATTAAAATAAAGTGGTGGGGCATAATTCAATGTTCCTTTAAATAAACAGCTGCAACTCCTAAACGACTGAACGGATTTTAATAAACTTGGTCTCGTTGGAAAAAACATTTATTGCTCCATCAAATCCCTCTTATCTGTAATATGTCTAGTTCTTAGAAATGCCGCTAGAGCGCGTTTTTTGATCTAATAACAGAAAATTGCAAAATTCTCTAAAAAATTAAATGCAATAATATGACTTTTTTTTCATAAAAATTTAGTGAAATGATAGCTAAATAGGCCAGTGAAAACCGTATCTCGATATCTTATTCGTAGCCTGAAATATCGAAGAAAGAATATTTAGATATCATATAATTTTAATAATTGAAAGAACTCGTCCATTATCTCAAAGAGACCTACGTAACTAGCGAAAACATGAAAACTCCAAGTCTCAGTCTGAAAATGTCTTTTTAATTAATCAGGTGGTGACATGTTTCGCTAATAAAGCATCATCACCTACAATAAACAGAAAAACACACGTAACTACAATAAAACCTTACACTAAAACAAAATCAAATATTAAAAATTAGATAAAATTACCTTATAGCTAGGTGACCTGCTAAGTACTGACAAATATAATTTAAATATGAGAATATTTTGTAATAAAAAAAACAATAACACGGCTTAAAAATTCAACAAAAAATATAACAAAAACGTGACGGGTGTAGGATTTGAACCCACGCTCCAAAGTCGATCTCGGTGAAACACCAGACCGTTAACCACTCGGCCAGCCCTGCCTATGAATATTGGAGTCAAAGGTATATATGCGTATCGTGAGCAGAAACGAGAGGTTAGATTAGATTATTAAAGATAAGTCCTGGTTCAAAGGTGAAAACATTATTAACGCATGTCAAATTTGGACTCTTTTTGGCTTTGGTGATTTCCATTTTCTCCAAGAGATCCAACTTTCTACTCTTAGGGCACTCGTGAACAATGGAAACATTTTCAGGGACGGAAAAACTATGACCCGCTGATAATAAATGGTTAGCAAATGCTGACTTAGTTTCTGTGGTGTTGGTGTCCCTGAACTTTTTAACGAGGCTTAGGTGTTCCTGTACCCTTGTGGATACTCTCCTTCCTGATTGTCCTACATAAACGGCAGGGCAATCCTTACAATTAAGACAATCTACACCCGATTTAGATAGAGGATCACTTTTATCCAACGTCTTTACTAGGTTCTTTCTTAGCGAGTTAGTCGTTTTGAAAGCTATGGAAAGGCTGAAAGGCTTAAAAAATTTTGCAAGTTGTTGAGAAATGCCGCCGAAATAACTAAGGCATCTAAAATTATTATTGTTGGTGATGTTGTTTGGTGGGTGGACGATGTGATAGGTCAGTTTATATTTATTATAAAATTTGTAATATACTTCAAAAGAGATACTGTTATTATTTCGGTATAAGAGAAGATCTAAAAAGGGTAATTTTCTGTTTGTCTCTCTTTCCAGCGTAAAAGAGATTTGATTATGAAGGGAGTTAATAAATGACAAGAAATCTAATAAATCATTCTCGTCACCAACCCACAACACGCACACATCGTCCACGTACCTCTTATAAGCTCTCAAAAAGCCCGCAAAACGACTTTTCATGATTTTCTCCTCCAAGTGACTCATGAAGACCTCGCTCAAAAATGGTGAAAAACAAGAACCCATGGCGAGACCAGATTTTTGCCTAAAGAATTGATCATTAAATTTGAAGAAATTTTGTTCCAAAACCAATGATAAAAGGTGGATAAGATTATCTACCACCAGTTTTGGTAAAGTACTATTATTGTTTAGCAGGATCTCAACCAATGTTAAACAATCTGACGAGGGTATGCTAGGGAACAAGTTCTTTACATCTAAGGAAAGCAAAATGGCATTGTTTGGAACATCTATTTGCTTTAGATAATTGGCAAATTCAATTGAGTTTTTAATGGAGAATTCGTTCCGAAAACCAGTTACTTCTCTTAAAGTATTGTTAAGCCAAGAGGATAATTTATAGCAAGGAGAGTTTACGAAGGAAACTACTGGTCTTATTGGGTTTCCCTCCTTATGAATCTTAGGTAAGCCATAGAGCACAGGAGTACGTGGGTTTATAGGGTATAGGTTAGATTTAGTGGTGTTAAAGTATTCCAGAGTTATAAGACATTAATCTAGAGAATTCTTAAGTTTTGAGAAAAAACTAATCGTTGGATCCCTAGTAATAGGCACGAAGTCGTCAGTCGATAGAAATTTCGTCACTCTAGCCACATAGTCGAGTCTTTTCATGACTACCAAACAAGAGCCTTTGTCTGCTCTGGAAATTAGAAGATCGTGCGTTTCAATTTTGTTTTTAACAGAATTAAGGTGTTGTTTGTTGTAATTATTAGGGACAGAGTTATGTCTCTCAGAGTTAAGAAAATTAATTATTTTTGACCGAAATAATAACAGTATCTCTTTTGAAGTATATCGCAAACCTTCTGCCACAGATAATATTATTCAATTTAATTCCAATTCTCCTTATCAACAAAAATATGCAGCCTTTAATTCAATGTTCTACCGTTTATTTAAATTACCTCTGTCCAAAGACGCTTTTCAAAAAGAACATAATATTATAAAAACAATTGCTGTAAACAATAATTTCTCACTTTACAGCTTGAACAAATTATATTACAAATTTCATAATAAATATAAACTGTCCTATCACATTGTCCACCCACCGAACAACATCACCAACAATAATAATTTTAGATGCCTTAGTTATTTCGGCGGCATTTTTCAACAACTTGCAAAATTTTTTAAGCCTTTCAGCCTTTCAAAACGACTAACTCGCTAAGAAAGAACCTAGTAAAGACGTTGGATAAAAGTGATCCTCTATCTAAATCGGGTGTATATTGTCTTAATTGTAAGGATTGCCCTGCCGTTTATGTAGGACAATCAGGAAGGAGAGTATCCACAAGGGTACAGGAACACCTACGCCTCGTTAAAAAGTTCAGGGACACCAACACCACAGAAACTAAGTCAGCATTTGCTAACCATTTATTATCAACGGGTCATAGTTTTTCCGTCCCTGAAAATGTTTTCATTGTTCACGAGTGCCCTAAGAGTAGAAAGTTGGATCTCTTGGAGAAAATGGAAATCACCAAAGCCAAAAAGAGTCCAAATTTGACATGCGTTAATGATGTTTTCACCTTTGAACCAGGACTTATCTTTAATAATCTAATCTAACCTCTTGTTTCTGCTCACGATACGCATATATACCTTTGACTCTAATATTCATAGGCAGGGCTGGCCGAGTGGTTAACGGTCTGGTGTTTCACCGAGATCGACTTTGGAGCGTGGGTTCAAATCCTACACCGTCAGTACTTAGCAGGTCACCTAGCTATAAGGTAATTTTATCTAATTTTTAATATTTGATTTTGTTTTAGTGTAAGGTTTTATTGTAGTTACGTGTGTTTTTCTGTTTATTGTAGGTCTGATAATGCTTTATTAGCGAAACATGTCACCACCTGATTAATTAAAAAGACATTTTGAGACTGAGACTTCATTTCATTCATTCAGGAGTTTTCATTTTTTCTCTAATTTTAATAAGACGATATTACACCGATATTTATTGTTATTTATTTGTCTTTTTTTAAGGTTCAATGATAAAATATCTTAATTTAATAATTTTTAAATAATTAAAATATTCTTTGTTCAAAAAATTAAAAAAAAAAACGCGTAGGGGCATAATAATCAATGCATATAAAATGCAAGTGCAAGGTAGGCAGAATATTGAAGAGTAGGCCATGGAGGAAAAAACAAATGCCTAAAATCAACTTGTCAACAAATATTAAAATTAGGCAGTCCAATTTGTGTTTGTTGCACACATAAGTAAAGCGTTAAAACTATTAAAATGCCTTTTACAAATGATGTCGATATGATTGCGGTATATTTTGAATGTCTTCAAAATGCTGCATTGGCTCAAAGGGTATACAGAGCTCGATATCCAAATCGGCGTTTACGCGATGCGAGAATTTTTCCGCGTTTAGTGCGAATTTGCGTAATACTGGCAGCTTTCGACCTCAGTTGCGAAGACACTCGGCTAGAACAAGGGAAGACAATATTATTAATGTCAATCCCCATTGAATTCCACGTATTCTTTAAACATTTTAAAGGATCACAGGTAAATTTTTATGTCACAAAAAATACTACTTTACATAATTATTTCGCAATGTGTTTCTTTCAAATTTTTAGACTGCGCCCATATCATATGGTTTTACATCAAGCCTTAAATCATGGAGACTTTGACCGACGGTTAGATTATTATTATTGAATGTTGGGCAGTATTAGGGAAAATAGAGGATTTTTATCCTAAATTCTTTGGACAGATGAGGCCACTTTTAGGAGGGATGGAAACATAATTTGCATAATATGCATTATTGGTGTGACAACAATCCTCACTGGTTGCGGGAGGGCCCACATCAAGGCCATTGGAGTCTCAATGTGTGGTGTGGCATTCTGGGCAAAACTATTATAGGTCCCTATTTCTTTGATCAACCACTAAATGGTGCCGTATTTCTTAATTTTCTGGTGAACCAATTGCCTCTTTTATTAGAAGATATACCCCTGCAGTTACGACGAAATATGTTTTTGCATTTAGACGGTTGCCTAGGAGGACATGTAGATTTAAGATTTCAAGAGAGGTGGATTGGGCGAGGAAGTCTATTTCCTTGGCCACCCCGATCCCCAGACCTCACCTGTTTCGACTTCTACCTATGGGGTCGGTTGAAAGATATTGTTTACCAAATTCAACCAACAACTAGAGACGACATGAAAATAGGAATATAAGAAGCAATTTACAGCCTGTCAAGAGCAGAAATTGAAGCTGCTGTAATGTCCGCGCATAAGCGGCTCCAACAATGCATTAAGTTTGATGGAAGACAGTTCGAGCATTTAAGGAGGCATTAGTTTTATTTCAAAATCGGTAATTTTTGTTATTATGGCCATACGCGTTTTTTTGTTTTAACTTTTGAAAGAATATTTTAATTATTTAAAAATTATTAAATTAAGACATTTTATCATCGAACCTTGAAAAAAGACAAATAAATAACAATAAATATCGGTGTAATATCGTCTTATTAAAATTATATGATAACTAAATATTCTTTCTTCGATATTTCAGGCTATGAATAAGGTATCGAGATGCGGTTTCCACTGGCCTATTTAGCTATCGTTTCACTACATTTATATGAAAAAAAGTCATATTATTGCATTTAATTTTTTAGAGAATTTTGCAATTTTCTGTTATTAGATCAAAAAACGCGCTCTAGCGGCATTACTAAGAACTAGACATATCACAGATAAGACGAATTTGATGGAACAATAAATGTTTTTTCTAACGAGACCAAGTTTATTAAAATCCGTTCAGTCGTTTAAGAGTTACAGCTGTCAAAAAAAAATTGAATTACCCCTCACCACTTTTTTTTAATAGATACGTCACAAAGTGTTAAACAAAAATTACTCGAGTAAAGCTGAGCTTTAAAAAGCATATATTTTTTTGTAATATTTACTGAGTAGATATCAGTGAAAAATCACTTAAAAAGTTTAATATGGCGGTTACGCCCCCTGGCGACCATCTTGGAAATCTAAAAATATTTTCAACGGTATTCTTTTGGCCACTTTAGTCATAAAATTTTTTACCGCAAGTCTCTACGACAAATAGTTTCCAAAATACAGCACTTTGCATTCTTATCTGGCCACCCTGTACGTTTAATTGATTGGAGATTGTTTTTAATAATATTTGAAGCATTTTAAATTTCCTTGTGGAGTCCTTCTACGGTTTCTACTGGTGCACATAGGGGTATTTCATTAATCTATGCGGCCAAAATTATTTTTTTGTTTTTATCTATGCCAAAGGATATTTTAAAGTAAATAACATCTTATTTTAATAAGTCAAGTATATTTAATATAAAAAAATTAATAATAATAAAATTAATAATGATAAAAAAACTAACATTCGTCAAATAAAATATCATCTTCGCTGTCTGATGGATCTGCAGTAGTTACGCTGTCTGGAGGACTGGCAGGCATCAGAAGTGTTATGGTTTCTGGTAGAAAAGATCCCAATTTTCTTCTGTTTACTTTCGTTATGCCACTTAATACCGGATCGGAACTTTAAAGAAGCCGATTAAAAATGTCCCTGTTGCAGTCCTTCCTGGAGAATTTTCGGGCAAAATCTTGACGGTATGCTCGGAAATGTTTATTTCGGGCTTCTGCAGCCTCTTCGGAGAGCTGTCCATTGGGCAATAACGCATTTTTTATTATAACTGCACCATGAATAAGTACTTTATGCATAGTTGGACTCATTGGGTGCCAAGGGTACAGACTAACATCTAACCTAGCAGTTTCCAATGCATATATGTTGTATTTTTCATGATTAATTATATAACCACTTGAAATTACTTCCAAAATTACTTTTAGTCTCATAGCTAATGCCAGTTATTTCTGATGACAGTTTTGGGTCCTCGAAAAACCTCCTGCTCGTATTGCCGTCATTTGTATTGCTGAAATTAGCCTTTGGCATATCCACTAAGAGTCCAGTTTCTCGGCGAAATCTTTCCTGAATTTCCAGCTTTCTCTCCTTTTCCATACTTTTTTCTGTTTCGGTCTTTCGTTCTCTGTATTTTTTCACCGGCAATTTATATGCCAAGTGGAGGATAGTTTCGGAAAAGCGAATTCTCGCATGTAAAATTGAGAGTCCAAACTCTAAAGCTTCAGAACAGACTGGCTTTTCTAGGTTTAACTGGTTAAATTCTTTGGAGGTTGCACCACATATATAGCACTTGCTGGTTGATTTAGTGCCTGTAGCTGCATTGCAGACCTTTCCATCCACCATTGTCATGATAAAGACATGCCTAACTAACAATTCTTTTTCTTGTAAATTAACACGTGTTGGTTGAAGTCCCTGTATAGACTTATTTATATACTCAATTTCTTCCTGCGTAACATCTGTACTTTCTTTTACGAATCGAAACCTTATTGGTCTACAGTACCTAGGAGATGAGGGAGTAGGATTTTCCCAGACTATATTTTTACCTTCTTTACCACAAACTAGTCTTAGAGGTACAAAACAGCTTTGAAATATGTTAGCGTCTGAGTCGGCGTCATTTTCAAATTTTTGTTTGAATTGACATTATTGTGAGCCATCACAGCCCCATTTGCAAATAACCTTTAAACTGTCTTTTTCTTCCTCTCTCAGCGTTATTAGGACTTCGTTCAGGTAGGTAGATAAACGCATTACGGTGAGATCAACCAAAGCTTGCAAATTACTTTCGGCACTGGTATTGGTTACGTTGCATTCTTCTGTTGGTGGGTAACATTTTTGTTTTTCTTTTTGTAAAAGACTGTAACAAGGAAAAAACTTTTTGTTCGTATTTCGGATTACCTCATATTGTCTTCGAGTTAAATCTGCTTCCACAAACATTGATAGCGCCTCCAATGGAGCAAGTTGGGTAGGCTCTTTGGTTTTTGTTTCTGAAAACGCCTTCTTATATTTCGTAGCACGTAACGGGCTACTTGTGGTTATTTCCTTTAGTATGTCGGCAGCATCGCGTTTTCCGCTTTTTCGCAACTCAACCTGAGCAGCATGAATGATAACTTCCTTGGCTAATGAAGCCCGTATTTCTTCGGTTTTTCTTCTTTTAGTCCTTTCACTTGATTCTTCAAACATCTTAGGTGGTCGGCCTGGCCTTTTTTGAATAACCACGGAAATTTCAATAGTTCCTTCTAACCATGATTGATTGTATTTTAAAAACACGTCTTCCTTCTTATGGGCCTTTACCCACCTTTGCTTCGTTTGTGATTTAAAACGTGCAAAACTGGCTTTAAAACTTTCAATTTGATCTTCTGTAAAATTGTCACAGGACAAAATTTGATCCTTCAAAGCATTTAGTTTTTCTTCCAAACTTGGTAGACCCAGGGCCTGCATACGGTCGAACATGTTTCTACGGGTCACTAGTTTTACTCCCGAGGGACCTTGGCAATCTATAACAAAAAAATGTTCGCCTGTTATTACTCTTACAATAACAATGTTTTTATTTTATTTTTATTCAGATAAAAACAAATCAATTCAATGTGCCCTAGTAGTACTTATCCGCGCTTTTCCGCGACTAATTATAAAAACATTTACTTCTACAGGACTAAAACCTTTAATCGTAATAGAAATAATAGCTGGATCTAGGTGGAAAGTATATCAAATCCATTAGTAAGCAAAAATAATACCCAAAAAAATCTTCATAATACTTGTTACGGTTTAAATTTTATTAACTAAATAAAAATATTTTAGAACAATTTAAATTATATCGAAATTAGTGGATTCTTACCTGGTCTATCCAAATCCATCACTACCGCGTCTAAAATAAAGGCACAACTATTATTAATATTCACTAAAAGCGTAGCGAATTGAGAAAAATGCGCACGTCTCGAGAGCCACCAACCTTCTCTACAAATGTCGAGAACGTACGTCGTAGCTCGGGAATCCCGTTTGAGATATCCCCAATACTGAATTATCCCATCCCAATGCATTACAAAGCGCTGGTTTCGTGTTCTTGAAAAAATTCTTGGGACATTTATGAGCCAGCAATTTCGAAAAGGTTAAAATTATGGCATCATAATACATTTCATAATGTAGGTATTTACATGTTGTACGCTGGCGAAAATACGAATTTGCCTTTTTTTGTAAATGACAGCCTTTTTTTTTAATACAAAAAACAACCATACTTACGGCATTTAAAGTAAATGACATTGTTTAGTCGCTTAAAATCACATTTCTGGGAACCAGTTCACTAAATGACTACATATTTCTCGATTTTTCCCAAAATATTAGGTCTTACTTTCATAAATACTCGAGAAAAATTTAGACAAAACAAAAATTCCAATAAAATCGCCTAAATTTTGTAAAACCTTCTGTCTCTTGTCTTCTTATTATAAAGGTGTAATTACGCATGTCTTAGATAACATGGTTAAATATTTCAATTGTTATTGTTAAATGTTTAAATTTGCTGAGTGCTTTTCAAAACAAAAACGTGGCTTGTGACAGTTGTGCTTTTAGAATCAGCGAATTTTTAGTGATGAGTTTCAATCGCCGAATACTGGTGGATTGTTTAGTGAACTATGGTGTGTTAAGATCTACGAACTGTAACACCTGAATCAACCAACACGACCTAAGCTCCCTCCATGTGTTCAACATTTACGAGCCTTCTATATACTTTTTCATACGAATAGAATCTCAAAATGTTAGAAAATATGAAGGTTACGAACCTTTGCCTAAGCGATGAATGTTTCATCGCTGGGTAATAGCTTGTGTAGAAATAGTGAAACCCGTTCACTATTTTAACGTGAAAACACTGTTATCATTTTGGCAGATAAATATAGATGTCTTCTGGGATTTCTCTTCTTATATAGGATACACTTTTTAGACGTATTTGTTTCTTATTACTTACGTTGAAGTATATTTTAATAAAATAGCTATCTAAGATTTAAAGAAATATACCTGGATAGCTTCAACCCTTTTTTCCCATATAAAAATAAATTTCAGTAGTTTGTTTATATTTGTAGGTTAACATGGCAACATCGCCCTAGCTCAGTGGATAAGCAGTAAACCAAGAACGTTTTTTTTTAGGGTTTTTTGACCTTTACTTTGTTCAAAAAGACCCTGTAGCTGCGTGCTGTATTTAGGTATGCAGTACAGATGCTGTTTCACTATTTTATAGTTAATTTACCTTACCCAGCACCTCTATTCACTCCCGGGTCCCGTAAGCTTCTAGGGTAAAAGAGATACAAAAAAATAGCAGAAAACCGTTTTATAAACTGTTACTAAAACTAGTATCGTAAATTGTTTTCAGTCTATTAAACACCCAAATTCACTTTCGTAGTTTTTTAAGCATTTTATTTTTATGCAATATTTAGGATTTATAATAAAGTTTTTTTTTATTGCCTTCGAAAAAAATAAAGAATAGCGCACACCAATGAAGCGACCATATTTTCGTCCCGTCTGAACTATTAATTATTATTCTCTTCTATTAATAATTATTCTCCGCAAACGCAGGTATCATTTTCGGCTTGTGAAAGTTCATTCAACTTTCTGCCGCTTATTTATTATTAATGGGATAAACTAATAAAAGGTTACTACTGCATTTTGTGTTTTAATTTTTCAACCCTTATAGGTTCAATACTTGGCTACTACTTTTTGATTACTAATTGAGGAAATATAAGTGAGGAAATAATCAATAGGGACGATATACATATAAATGGTATTCACGATAATTTTCTACACCGACACCTAGGAATCAATCGGATATAACAGAAAATCAAATGCTTCGGTTTCAGGATTTTCCCATTTTAATTTTTATTGTGTTTTAATTTTGTACTTTGTCACTATCTTTGTGACGAATTTATGGAGCGTGACAAATTTTAAAATGTATCTATTCCGAAAGGTTAACGAATGATTGTTTGTCTCTTACGCCTTCCTATCTAAAATGCACGCTCTTAAAAATTTAAACCAACTTGAAATCATGAGCCTGATTTCATCAATAAGGTCATCACTGCTGTATTATGTTTATTAGTTTATACAATGCCAAAACACCAGCTTTCAAAGTGCAAGGTCCTGAATTGAGTAAGGCATCTTTGCAGAAGCACTTTGTAAGATGTGTTATTAGGTATTATAATAGGTGATGACTTTCTTTTTGGTTATTGTCGAAGTGAAAAACTACATTGAAAACGTTCGGAAATTGAATAACAATTGTCAACCATTTGATATTATTTTGTATTTTTCCAGACAGTATGAAATAACCATGAACACCAGCCTTTAAAGTGTAGAGCCTGAATTGAGTAGGGCATCTGTCAAGTAACACTTTGTAGGACGTGTTGTAGTATATTTTTTGAGATTCATTTATCTCACAGTCCTATGATGTTTTCTGATAAAACAAATAAGGTAATTTGATGTTGTAATTGACCTTACCAGGATGGAATATTAATATAAATTGTCGATTCCGTTTTGATATAAACTGCAATTTGTGATATTAAATAAAACAATATCTGGTAGAGTGAAAGAAAAACCACCCTAATGGGAATTAGATATAGATCAAGATCTCATCTGCAGGATAATTCTACAGAAATTTCACAGAACCATTTACTTACTATAACCTGCCAGTCCCATCACTAAACTTAAGAGGTCCAGTACGAAAAATTAAATTCGTACAGCCACTTCTCTTAAATGTTGAGCTGAATCTAACAGGATTGACGTTAAACTCGTTAAATGTTCACGATAAAGAATTTAACTTCGAATTCCGTAGATAGTCATAACCGGACCGAATTAAGTAAGGACTTTATGTGAGTTTACAACTAATACTATGGAAAAAACAGTGATGATACTCTATAATTTGCTTATTTAGGGGCAGAGAGTCGGTGAATTGTGCGCACCTATGAAAAAACCTTGGTATTTTAGTAAATGTCATATAAAAATGTGCAATTTGGCTCAGATGTTCTTCATTTTGTGTATATAGTACAGGCGAGCGAATCAATTAGTACCAAAAAATATATTGTAAAATTAAGAATAAGATTAAATGAAATCTTGCCGTGCGCACGATTACCCAGCCTATGCGGTTAAAATTAGAAGATCAATCGACTTACCTGTAATGAAGAGTGATCCTAATTATACGAGCAACCTCGTCGAAAGATTATAAACACCCTGTAGTAGTAGCGCGACGTACCTACATACGACGTTCAAAGAATTAAAAAAATTGATTCGGCAGCATATCTGATTTTTAATTTTGAATTGATTCGGCAGCAAAATTGATTCATATCGGTTACTGCGACGGCATCAATATTCATTGCTTAAGCACTGTCCT
Source organism: Anthonomus grandis grandis (assembly GCF_022605725.1). Classification (NCBI taxonomy): domain Eukaryota; kingdom Metazoa; phylum Arthropoda; class Insecta; order Coleoptera; family Curculionidae; genus Anthonomus; species Anthonomus grandis. The sequence goes on from NC_065563.1 coordinate 980,135, forward strand.
GCGTGAGCGAGTAGTTCCGTTCAGATGCGGGCGGTGCGGTGCGGCCAATTCGGGCGGCGAGTGTTGTGTCCTCTGGCGTTTGTTCGTGCTTCTAGGAACAAGATATGGCGACTAGACTTGATCAGTCTTGCAAAAATGGGTTGGTCGAACAGACGTAAAATTTTACTGTGTGAGAATGTGGTACTTAAGGTGCGAAGTGTCAGACGAAGAATGAAAATAAAAAAAAGGAATTCAACAGACATAATTTTTTTGGAAAGAACAATCTTTGGAGAGTTTCACCATTTAATGGGTGATTCAAATTGAGTTTCCACATTACAATTTTTTTTTTTTGAAACGCTACTGAATTTGTCAACGGCAACGTGACATTTCTAACGTCAAAATATAAACAAAACAGTCATGGAGCAATATACGACCGAACAACGTGTTAAAATTATCCAAGCCTATTATGAAAACGGCCGATCAAGGAAAAATACATTTCGTGCTTTACGTGAATTTTTTGGCGCACAAAATCGGCCTTGTGAGAAGACAATTTGGAATTTGGTACAAAAATTCGAGCAAACTGGATCCGTCGCTAACATCAAAACTCCTAGGCATGCTCGTAGAGGTCGGTCGGAACACAATATTGCTATTGTTGCCGAAAGTGTGAACGAAAATCCAAGAACATCGATTCGTCATCGATCGCAGCAACTGGACCTTACATATTCCACTACACAGCGGATTTTAACAAAAGATTTGCAGTTACACCCATACAGAGTCCAAATAACGCAGGAATTGAAGCCTAGGGACCATCAACAGCGCCGTGTATTTGCTGAATGGATAAGAGAACAAGGGGCAAATTTTCCAATGAAAATAATCTTTAGCGATGAGGCACATTTTCACCTTGGGGGCTTCGTAAATACTCACAATTGCCGTATTTGGGGATTAGAAAATCCAAGACAGATTGTTGAAGTGAAAATGCATCCTCAAAAGGTGACTGTTTGGTGTGCCTTTTGGTCCGGAGGCGTAATTGGTCCATTTTTCTTCGAGGATCATGCGGAGAACGCTATTACGGTTAATGGCGTTCGCTATCGGAACATCATAACAGAATTTTTCTGGGAACAGTTGGAAGATATGGACATCGAAGATCTCTGGTTTCAACAGGACGGTGCCACCTGTCACACATCAGGAGAAACGATCCAAGTACTGCGCGGCAAGTTTCCAGGTCGCGTTATTTCACGTAACGGTGATATCAATTGGCCGCCGCGATCCTGTGATTTAACTCCCTTAGATTATTTTCTATGGGGGTATCTTAAGAGCAAAGTCTACAAGAATAACCCGAACACCATTGCGGAGCTGAAACAAGAGATTAGACGCGAAATTACCAACATAGGTCCTGATTTGTGCGACAGAGTAGTCGAAAATTTCTCCAAATGGATTACGTCATGCCACATGAGCCGCGGCGGTCATTTATAGCCCGGGAGCCAGTGACAGATTTTTGTCAACCATCGCAACCCTAGCCAAACTTTGTGGATTGTTAGATTTAGTTGTCCTCTAAAGCAAAATGACCGTCAGCTGGTCCACTAGCGGTGGGTGGGCCAATGGGAGGGCCGAAAACACGTAAAAAAAATTTCAACTTTCAGTCATTTCAACCCTGCCGAAATTTTTGTAGATGGTAGTTTATATAATTATTTAAATAAAAAAAATCGTCAGCCGGCTGTATGTTGGTGGAAAGCCCGTCAGCTGACCATGAAAACATGTAAAAAAATTTTTTAATTTCAGTCATTTCAACCCTGCTGAAATTTATAGAGATGATAGTTTATATAATTATTTAAATAAAAAAAATCGTCAGCCGATTGTATGTCGGTGGAAAAGGCGTCAGCTAGCGCTGTGAAAGGTGTAGCGCGTAAATCACATATGCCACCCACCCGCGTTGTTAAGTATATCAGCTGACGGGCTTTCCACCGACATGCAGCCGGCTGACGATTTTTTTTATTTAAATAATTACATAAACTACCATCTATAAAAATTTCAGCAGGGTTAAAATGACTTACATTATTATTATAATATTATTTGACGTGAATTTTACATGATACGTAAAAATGCGATAATATGTATTTCTATTTAAGAATGAAATTATTACATTGTTAAAAAATTGAATTTTCAATAAAAAAAAATTGAAAATTTAACACACTAAACTTCAAAATTAAACTTTTTCATATTTTGGCTCGTTGTTTGGTTGAAAATTCAACCAGTTGTTAAAAAAAAAATTAAATCAAAAAAGTTCTTTCAATCGTACTTTTTTAACGGTGTATAAATCAATTTAAAACAACATTATTAATATCATTTTTGTTAAAATCAAACGACTTGTAAAATATACACGATCTTGTATATACGACGCACAAGGTGAAAAGTAATATTACGTTCGGGATCAATGCTACCGGGCCGGCTAGACGCAAGTGAGATTCGGACCTATAGAAATCCAAAAGTTTAGGTACACATTTAGCCTTGAGGTCGTTTGAGCCAGTAGTCGTACTTTTCAATTTGTACGCAGTTCAGTTCTTTTTCGTCTCTTCACATAGAAGCAACGTAAAAGTAATTTCGGAGCAAATTCGAAAATGTCTAACGTTAAACCGTTTTGCGTTATTTGCAAAAGAAAAAGTGATAAATTGAAGTGCTTTGAAGAAAAAATATTGTGCAAATGTCGTGAAATATTGAAAATTCGCCAGGATAATAAATTAACTTATTGTGATGTTGTGGTTCCAAAAGAAGTCAATGAATTCCAGAAATATCACACAGATTGTTATAGACGTTTTACCGCCTTGCCGCAAAAGTACAGAGTGTCTGCATCTAAACCAGACGTTGCATCAACTTCAACATCACAGTATGTATATAGTTAATTTTTTCATTTACATGTGATTTGAGTAATTAATGTATATAAAAATTTTTATAATGTATATAAAAATAAAAGTTTGAAAAGAGTATAGAAAACGAAATTAAGAACGCATTATTGAAGTTGTATTCCTTTTTCAGACAACATGCTGAAAATCAGAGCGATAATACTGATGAAGTTGCGGCAACTGAACCTACCGTACATACTCATTCTGACTCTTGTACAACACAATCAGCAGCTGGTTCAGCCGAGCAGTATGTATATCAATATCAGTTATTTAACATATATATATATATTTAAAGAAAGTGATACTGCATAATTTAAAATTAAAATTAAAGTTACAAGTTGTATGAAATTTTGCATTACAAAAATTCTATTCCTTTTTCAGACACCATGCTGAAAATCAAAGTGATGACATTGAGATGGAAAGACTTACAGTTTCTACAGCACAATCAGCAGCTAATTCAACAGAGCAGTATGTATATCAATATCGATGAATGTTTTCGTATAAGTTTATAAATAATTAAGTTATTCATAAATGAAAGTATTTACGTTATAAATATATTTTTCAGGCAATGTGCTGCTGAGATAAGCAATGCTGATGATACTACTGTGAGTCATAGTTGTTTTTTTTGTGGTAAAAGCAGAAAAAAAGTAAAAGGCCGCGAGGAACAGTTATTTGTACTTACGAAGTCAGGACGCGACACGGTGAAAAATATCGCACAGTCAAGCGATGATATTGACGAAGAAATGGTGAAGAAAGTAGACGATTTTCCATCTGATATCGATAGTTTTTATCACAAGAGGTGCAAAGTAGCCTATTATAATACTCGCCAATCAGTTGTAAGAGGTAATAAAGAACAGTCACAGTGGCATTTGACAAGAGATGCTCGTGCAGAGGCGTATGCAGCTGTTGAAAACTTTGTTCTTCAAAATATTATCAATCAAGAACAAACATTTTTTCTGACATTTTTAAATGATTTATTTATTGATCATTTAAAAGAGCTTACTGGAGACATTTGTGCATATACCTTTAAACCTTACCACTTAAAGGAAAGATTACTTAAAAAATTTCCAAAAAGAATTACCATTATAACTTTTGAAAATAAAACCCTTGTGAAACCATACAGGGGCATTGTCGTAAATAGTGAGGTTGAAAAACGTAATATTTTAGAGGCTGCTGCTGATATTTTAAATGAGAAAATTCGTAATCTTCAAGGTCGTAATTTGCCACAAAACTTAACAGTAAAAGACATAATACAGGGCGAGTGCGACGTTCCTGACTTTTTGATGGACTTTTATGAAAAAATTTTAGCCGGAAATAATTATCGTCGCAGACATAATTCAAGAACTAAAAGATTAGCTAAATCGTATGGAGAAGATCTTATTTATGGTGTATTAAATGGCCGATTAAAATGTTCAAAACATATGACCCTTGGCTTGACTGTAAAAAGTCTTACTAATAGTAAAAAGATTGTCAACATTCTCAATAGATATGGGCATACTTGTAGTTATAGTGTTCTAGAAGGCCTTGAGACTGAAGCTACATTTTCGTCTTGCGAGACTTCAGATATTTGTCCTGATGGAATCGAACGACTACCAGGATTACATACAGGTGTCGCTTTTGATAACTATGATCGGTTTGTTGATACAACATCAGGTAAAGATACACTTCACGATACCGTGGGAATAATTTTTCAAGATGTGAGTACTTGTGAAAGTGAGGAAGCTGTTGAGAGAGAGGAAGCTGTTGAGAGAGAGGAAGCTGTTGCAAGTACGAGCAACATTAACGTCGACGTAACGGTACCGAAAAAAACTAAACATAGACGAAGTTTCGACGTAATCAGCCACGATTTGCAACCGTATCCGAAACGACCGCGAATTGTTGAGTGTTTGCTGCCTCTCGAATCGCCATTACATTCAATAACAGTAAATCTCACATCTGCTTTCACACTATTATCAGTTGTCAATGACACCGATGTGGGTAGGCTACAATAGTTTAGTGCATGAAGACACATCTCCACAACAACTCGTTCGTTATTTAACTACAATAAATTCTTCGCCAACAAACAAATCTGTTGTATTAGAGACCATGCAGCAAAGTAAAAAAGTGGCTGATGAATGCGGAGAAGAGTATATGCAGGTAACATACGATCTTGCTATCGCGAAAATCGCCCTCCAAATCCAAAGTACCGAAAAAGGAGTATTTGATAATTTATTTATACACTTGGGATCTTTCCATATAAAACTGGGTTATTTTAAAGCATTGGGCAAATTTATCGATAATTGTGGTATTACAAATATTATGGTAGATGCTCTCATGCTTGCCAGTGGATCAGTCAACGGTGTGATTGCTGGAAAGCATTTTAACAGGTGTAAACGACTACACCCCATGGTTGCCTTAGCATTAAGAATGTTGCATTTTGAAAGCTTCATTCTTGAAAATAATGTTACGATTGATGATGAATGCAAATCTAGATTAATATTAGCTTTAATTCAATTTTCAAAGAAAAAAGCATCTTCGCCGTTCATAGAAAATGAAGAAATATTAGATTTGGTAAAACAATACGAAGAATACAGTGAAAAAACATTGCAAGGCGATCATGGAAAGACCTCACAATACTATATGCTATACATACGTTTCGTCGACTATTATTTGTTGCTAAATGCAAGTATTCGCAAAGGCGACTTCCAGTTATTCAAATATATGTTATCAAAAATGGTTAACTTATTTTTCACATTTAATCAGCCAAATTATTCGAGATATTTAGTTAAATATCTCGATAATTTGCTGAAAATTGACGACACACATCCTGGCCTGCGTTCGCAGCTAGAGGAGGGATCATTCGGCGTTAAAAGGACAAAGAAACCGTTTTCAAGGCAATCAGTTGACCTCACTCTTGAGCAAACTATTAATGCAGATGCTGCTAATAAGCTGACTGGAATTTCTCATATCACAAGTTCGATAGCAGCTAGACAGCGATGGTGCCGCAGCCACACCATTCGATCTGCGATTATTAGTCATACGTTAGATGATGCACATTTAACTAAAAAACAAGACGTGACACAAGATTTGTCAAAGGGTGTGATTAAAAAAAACAGCAGTCAACTAGCTCGATTAATTAGTGGAATAAAACGAAATATCAACCCGTTTGATAAAGTTTTAAACAAAAATAATTTATACAACATTTCTACTGGCCAAGCTGCACCAGAAAATGTCGCTCAGAAATCAGCAGAGACAATCAGCAGAGACAAAAATTTATACAATTGTGTGTAGACGATCCAAGTAAGTTTGATCAGGCTATTTCACAAAATAAACTTCATACTTTTGCCAGTATCATCAGTAAAAAAAATTGTCAATTGCTGGAAAGGAAGTGGAGCTGAGAATGCAGCGTGATATTTTTGGCAAGCTTCTTTACATTTCCATGCAAAAAGAAGTTGATATTGCAAAGGTTCTTGCGTACCCATTAACGCCAGTACCTTTGTCAATGTGCCATCTTGATGGTTCTATTTGCAAGACTGAAAAATCGGCTCTGATGAAATTGTTGGAGAAAGAAGTTCAATCACAAGCACCTACAAACACAGATGTGATTATCTACGATGGATTTTTCATTCTTCACTTGATGAAAGAAGTACCAAATACTTTTGGAAACATTTCTCTACAACTTCTGCAGTGGATTTGTGCAACTCCAGCAAAAGTTATTATAGTCACATTCGACAGATACATTTTCCCGTCCATAAAAGATACGGAGCGTAAAATGAGGGGTATGGAAATATCTGATTATCGGATTGATGGTCCCGATCAGTTGCGAACGAAAGATTTGGCTACGGAGTTGAAAAATCCGAATTTCAAAGAAGCAATCGTCAATTTCTTCATTCAACACTGGGCTGAAAATCACATGGCACCTTATATGAATAATAAAGAGATTTATATCAACTGTGAATCATGTTATAAATATCAAGTGAACGATGGAAAAATTGTCAAAACGTTGGAGCCGTCATTGACGTGCCCCGCGCACGAGGAGGCGGACACCAAAATGATTTTTCACGTTTCGCAGTTGAAGTTCGATGCGAATATTACAATTCGTTGCTCTGATACAGATGTGTTAATCATCATGCTCGGTAATATGTCTCAAATACGTTAGAACCATCACATTCATATGGAAGTTGGTACCGGCAATCACCATCGCTTTATTGAAGTTACGAAATTATTCGACACTCTTGGAAAAGATGTGAGCGAAGCGCTGCCTGCCTTCCATGCTTTCACCGGGTGCGACTTCAATCCATCATTTTTCCGCAAAGGAAAAAAGCGACCGCTGGCAATAATGAGAGAAAGTTCTCGCTTCATTGAAGCATTCACACAAATGTCGATGCCATCGCATGAGAAGAGTGAACCTTTTAAAGTGATTGAAGAATATATCTGTGCTGTGTACGGATTTAAAAAATTACAAAAAGTTAACCAGGCAAGAGAAGCAACTTTTCATAAAAATTACAAAATTGGTAGAAATGACGTCTTTGAGTTGCCGAAAACAAATATTGATGGGTCAAGTCTACCGCCGTGCCAAGCTGAATTAGTCAATCAATTTTCAAGAGCATGTTACATATCCGAAACATGGGCACATGCACACCTAAAAGTGCCCAATGGAAATGATCCATCGGAATATGGATGGACACAAGTCAATGATACTTTTAGGTACATCTGGTTTACTGGAAGACAGTTACCAGTTTCTGTCGATGACATCACTATGCAGCCTGAAGAAGGTGAAAATTTTTTAATTTACTCTATACTTTTATTATATTTCGTTTGATACGGTGCGTAAATGCTTACATATTTTTTTTTTTTTATAGATAACATTAGTGATGATGATGACCTAATATCACAGGCAAGCTCTGATAGTGAGTCTGAATGCGATGATCAAGATAACGATAGTTGTACCAGTCACAGTGAAGATGAAATTGATGATGAACAGTGAATAGCCTTTATTTTGACAAAAACTTGCCTTTTTCACTACAAAATGTATTTTTTAATAATTTTTTTTTTAAACTGTAAATTATATATAAATTTCATTAATTTCATAAAAAAAATTCAATTAATTAAAATTTATAACAATTTATAATGAGAAATATCTGCTACAATGCATGAAATATATGTATCACTAACAGGTTTGTACGTATCATGTAAAATTCACGTCAAATAATATTATAATAATAATGTAAGTCATTTTAACCCTGCTGAAATTTTTATAGATGGTAGTTTATGTAATTTTTTAAATAAAAAAAATCGTCAGCCGGCTGCATGTCGGTGGAAAGCCCGTCAGCTGATACACTTAACAACGCGGGTGGGTGGCATATGTGATTTACGCGCTACACTTTTCACAGCGCTAGCTGACGCCTTTTCCACCGACATACAATCGGCTGACGATTTTTTTTATTTAAATAATTATATAAACTATCATCTCTATAAATTTCAGCAGGGTTGAAATGACTGAAATTAAAAAAAAATTTTACATGTTTTCATGGTCATCTGACGGGCTTTCCACCAACATACAGCCGGCTGACGATTTTTTTTATTTAAATAATTATATAAACTACCATCTACAAACATTTCGGCAGGGTTGAAATGACTGAATGTTGAAATTTTTTTTACGTGTTTTCGGCCCTCCCATTGGCCCACCCACCGCTGGTGCGCTAGCTGATGGTCATTTTGCCTTAAAGCACAACGAAATTTAGTACTCCACAAAGTTTGGTCAGGGTTGAAATTGGTCAAAAAAATCTGTCACTGGCTCCCGGGCTATTACATGATGTCATCTTTCATACATAATTGTAATTAACTACCTTCAAGGGGAAAATAAATATTTTTCTATAATTTTCAATTTCTTATTTTTTTTTAAATATTTTTAATGTGGAAGCTCAATTTGAATCACCCTTTATATGAACGTTTAAGAAGTTCTCATAATTTATTCTCAACTAATTTATTCTCGCATAGAATGCTACCCTCAACTTTTAATTATATCGTGAACGCTATAAGGCCAGAAATACGGTACAAGGCAACTAATTTCCAGCGACCAATTTCTGTAGAAGAAAGACTCATGTTTACTTTAAGGTATGTAACAGAAATATTTCACATTTCTTTTCTTTAACGTAATTAACTAAACACTAACTTAAGACTTAAAGGTTAATATTAGATATCAGTAAAGCATAATAGGTACATACATGTTAATTAACACGTTCGCTGCTGGTAAAATGTTGTTACATATAGTCAGGGGCCAAGTTGATTTTTCTTTTTTTTTGGCTGAAAATTGCTTTAAATAATATTAAAAAAGAGATATGTTATTATTCAGTTTTTTCTTACTAAAATACAAATATTTTTTTGGTCGCCAGATGGCGACACTGGCACTACAGGTAAAATGTAGGACTGGTGTGCCGGTGTCGCCATTTGGCGACAAGATTGTTTTTTATCAAATGAATGGGATATTGAACTATTCAAATCATTTATAAAAATTATTCACAGTAGGGAAATAATAAAAATTAAAAGTTGAACCGAAAATAATCTTTAATAGGTATAAATATAATAGTAAAATAAAAAAAAAAGAAAAAAAGTGAAATACATGCTTATAAACAGAAAATCTAAAGTATTCTTTATAAACAAAAAGAAAATATACTCAAAGTCAAACATTATATATTATAATGTAAATATATGAAAAAGTAAATATCATAATACTAACTAAACATCTTATCAAAAAATAACTATAACTTATATAATAATTTCACAGATCAGGAAATCACATGTAATTTTATCCAAAAAATTCCAGGTCAAGACGTTTGCAACTTCTAGCGACCTATGTAAAAAAATAAATAAAATATAGCATGAATTATGAGACAAAAAAAAGAAACTTACCTCACTTTACTCATGGTAGATGATGCAACAATTCAAGCAGTACCCTGGGTTATCTAGACAGTCTCGGCATTCGTATACTGTTTCTGTACGTTTACCTTTACCAGCACAAGATTTACACCTTCTTCTCTGCGTCCTTGATTTTTCTCTACCTTCTCTTTTTACCATCACGTAAGCATCCTGCTTTTTTCGATGCTCCTGTTCTCCAGAGGCTTGTACAAGTGCTTTTATAATACTAAGTCTAAATTCATGAACTGGCATCCTTTCTCTAGAGTATTTATTGTATAAGGCATGCGAGTTAATTACCATCATTTCGATAATGTGCATGAAAAGTTTTTTATACCATCTTAAAGTTTTACGTTCCGACAAGTAATAAGACAGCATTTGATCTTGCTGATCAATGCCAGACATATGTTTGTTGTAATTTACGATTGGCAAAGGCTTAGATATAATTTCCTTTCTTTTATTTTGAACGTCTACCATTTCGTTTTCGAACTCAGTTGAAATATACAGTACGTCCCTTTTATCGCGCCATTTTCCTACCATAATCCCTTGAGAATATTTGGCAACTGTCTCGCCTTTTTTTAATTTTGCTGTTTGAACTTGTTTGTTCGTATTTTTTCTTCCAGTCCTTAGAGTTCCGGTGCAGTGAATTTTTTTATCTAATAATATCTTAGCCAACGCAAAAGAATTATAAAAATTGTCCATATATAAATGATGTCCAACTTCCAATTTTTCTTCCATTAAATGAAGAACAATTTTTTGTGCGTGATCTTTGCCACCATAGTCATCTTACGTGCCTGTATACACTGCAAATTTTTGTACTATTCCATTAGGGGTTGACAAAACATAAAGTTTAATACCATACTTATGCCTTTTGTTTTTGATATATTGTTTAAGGTAAATATTCGTATCTTAAATAATTTCCTGAACCGGTTTCTTGACCACTATTATAGGCTGAAGAGTGAGGCGAACAGAGTGGTGTAGATACTGTAGTGCTTGAGTGCGATTCATTATTTGAATATTGGAAAATAGGCGGCGTTTGAAGCTTAGTTAATTCTTGTACCAGCTTGAGTTCGAAAGTTTAACTTATTCAGCGAGGGAAGCTTTTGGACATGCGGTAAAAGCGATTTAAAAAAACTTATGTCCTCATCGTCATCATCTGCTCTTATTAAAGCATCAAGTTTTCTTGTCTCAAGTGTGTGATTTTGTAGTGTTTTAGCTTTACGTTTTCGTGAAGACGGTACTTGAATGGGGTTTATTGGGGTATTTGCGGCAGGTAATGATGTTTCTAGATCCTGTATTGTCTTTTGTAACCTCTTGGTCTGAGACTTTTCCTTATTTAATAACTGCAGTTGAATTTGTGATTCAGTAACAATATCTTCTTCTGTATCCCTATCCCTAGCTTGCGATTCATGTTGTGACTCAAGTTCATCCTGTTCATATTCTTGGGATTCATATTCTTGAAACTCCTGTTCGGCAGTACTTCTATCCTGAGATATTGATACGTTTCCGTCCATTTCCCTAGGCGTTACTATACGCTTTAAAAATTGCATAGCTGCGAAGTGTAACCAAGACCCGGTATATCGAGACTCTTGTTCTGCGCTGTCGCCCGATTTCGGTTTAGGGACTTTTTTAGCTCCTTTCTAAATGTATCCCGTAAATTTCTCCACTTCCCTTTAACCGCTTCTTCTAAAACTTAAAACAAATCTTTTTTTTTTAGGTACTTGGCAACAGGCATACAGTTTAGACAAATAGCATATTCTTATAGAATTTCAAAGAGTGCGGTGGCAACTATCGTCGTGGAAGTATGCAAAGCAATCTGGAAAACATTGATAATGGAACACATGCCGGAACCTGCGGTTATAAAATTTAAAGAGATTGCAAAGACATTTTGGAGAAGGTGGCAATTTCCTAATTGTCTAGGGTGTATAGACGGAAAACATATCAGAATAAAAAAACATGCTAATTCTGGTTCTATGTACTACTGTTACAAGAATTTTTTCTCTATTGGTTTCCTTGCTGTCACAGATGCTACCTATAAATTTGTTATGGTAAATATTGGCTCATACGGACAAGACAGTGATGCTGAGGTTTTTGATTCTTGTCCAATACGACGTGGAATAGAATCAGGAACAATTCCATTACCTGAAGAAACAACACTACCAGATTCAACAATTACAACACCCTTTGTTTTTCTTGGGGATGAAGCTTTTCCTCTTACGGAATACCTTATGCGCCCTTTCCCGCGATCCCAATTGCAAGAGGGAACCGAAAATGATACGTTTAATTGCCGATTATCAAGGGCAAGGATGGTTGTGGACTGTTCATTTGGTAGCATAGTTAGTAAATTCCAGATTTTAGGAAAAGCTATAGAAACTAAAGTAGAAAATGCTGTGCATATCGTGAAAGCTATCACATTGTTGCATAACATTATTATAGACTTTGAGAGAATATCAGATTGTGACACAAGTGATATGAAAAATGCTAAGATTTATCCCCGAGCATACGTACCACCGACAAAAAAAATGCTTCCACAAAGAAAGCTGCAATTATAAGAAAAAAGTTTTGCAGATTCTTCACACTACAACCAATACAACGTGTATAGTTAAATCAATTATAATGTTGTGTTTATATAATATTACGTATATGCCATAATATTCAGTTTTTTTTTTCAGTTTTCCAATACTAACCTAGCATAAAACTTACACCAAACGCCACTGAGTATTTTAAACTTAATAAATATGTACATTATATTTAAATTCGTAATTAAACATAAAAAGGCAATATTTTTTTATCTTACTTGTTTCCCCTAATTCTTTAGCTATTTTCGTCCACTCCCTATCCACCAACAGTCGATTATGGTACCTTTTATCAGTCATGTCCCATAGGAACTTAGAATTTCTAACCGCCTCTATTAACAATTCTGAAAATGTGTCGGCCATCGAAAAAACACGTATTGAGACAGGTCTACTACTGAACTACTACTGATGCGATTCGTGCGAAAAAAATTTAAAGATTAATCGAATACCATATGTTGCGTATTTTAATAATACACAGGTGTTCTTGATTGGTAATAATTTTAATGCAAAATTATGTACAAAACTAACTGATAACACGCAAAACACACAAAAGTAACTGATTGTCTGTAAAAAACTGAGAAAACTTGACTCGATTCGACTGCTTCTGTGTTCGAGAGGCACTGGTAATATTTTCTGTGACTGCCCGTAAAGTAGAGTCTATTCTATATTACATTATTTTAAATTGTTATGAAATAAATATAATTAAAAAAAAAACTTAAATAAAAGTGTTTCTACAACATGCCGCCAGCCTTGAAACAGTTAACAGCGGTTTCAATGATATGTAATACCAACTAAACAATTACTTTAATAGTACACATATTTACAACAAATTAAAGTACATTGAACATTGCTACTGCTTAAAAACTATGATTAATACTAACTTACAATTATACATTCATTGGTAATATACAAATTCGTGATAACGCACGTTTTACTTCACCATTAGATGTCTTAACCGTCACCACGCGAACCTTATTGTCTTTGCCTGGATGCACTTCACTGATTCGTCCTAGTTTCCATTCTAGAGAGGAGGTAAATTGTCCTCTTTTAGGCACACCAACTGTCCTTGAATATCATGTGTCTGAGCTGTTTTCCATTTTGTTCTTGACTGCAACTGGGCTAAGTACTCTGTAGACCACCTTGTCCAAAAATGTTGAAGTACTTTCGTCATGTGTTGAAAGTTGTTCAATCTAGTAACTTCACGTCAGTCAGGTTCGGGGAAGGTTGTCAATGGGGAAAAAATTAAAAAAATGTCCTGGGGTTAGTGCTTGATAGTCTGTTGGATTGGAAGATAAAGGAGTCAAAGGTCGGGAATTAAGACATGCTTCAATCTGTGCTGTTAAAGTAGCAAAATTCTCTAATGAGAAAACATAATTACCAATGATTCTTTTTAGATGAAATTTAAACGACTTCACAGCTGCTTCCCAGATACCACCATAATGTGGAGATCGAGCAGGAATAAATTTCCATTTGATGGACTCGACTGTCAAGAAATTATTAATGTCAGCCTGTGAAGTTTTTACAAAATCATACATGGCCTTTAGTTGATTACTTGCACCAACAAAAGTTGTTGCATTGTCTGATGAAAGAGTTAAAGGTTTACCTCTACGACTTATAAAACGTTTTAAGCAATTCAAAAAACACTCAGTAGTTACATTTACATACATTTTCTCAAAACCTTTTTGACTGTTGTTAAATCTGACAAAAACCAGTATTTTGTTCGCAATGTGGCTAATAATGATTGTGGTCCCGCATGTAAGTTTTTGTAATGTTCATCCCGAATTAAACATGTAGTAATATGATGAACTGAGGGTAAAATTATAGGATGCATTTGAGAAAAACTTAGAAATTTTGCGTTGGTGATACGACCACCAACTCTGAGAATACCCTCCTCTAAGATGGGGGTAAGAGGCAATAGTTTGCTATTTTTATTAACATTTTTGTTTTTTAAGATATCTGAAATATCTGCCTGAAAAACTGTCGTTTGTACGCAAGTAGTTTTTATTTATGTTGTAATAACCCAACCCATTGTGCTATCTGCATATGCATCTCATTAAACAAATAACAACAGCCATTTTGGAACCACTAACATTCCTATTGCTTTATCATTTGTAATCTTTTTTATAGTTTTATTGATTATACTAAATGGGGGAAAGGCATAGAAATAAAGCCCTGTCCATGGAATAAGAAAACTATCTACTAAGACTGAATCAGGATCTGGTTTCCAGGAGATGTATCTCTTACATTTTGTATTAAGCTTAGAAGCAAATAAATGTATTTCCGGAGTATTAAACACTTTACATATTTTGTTGAAATAGTTCAAATTCAGTTTCATGTTGGAGGTTTCTTGACTCAAAATCTGCCACGATATTATCTTTTGTATTAATATATGAAGCGAAAACGTGTATTTTTCGACTTTCGCAATAATTCCATCTTTCTTGAGCCCCTTTATTTAATTTTTTATGTCTTATATCCCCCATTTTATTTACATAGGCTAGTGCAGTAGTATTATCTACCCTAATTAAGATGTTACAATTATACACGTCCTTTGTAAAGCATTTTAAAGCATTAAAAACCGCTTTGAGTTCTAAAATATTAATGTGGCAAATTCTTTCTTTATTACTCCGGTAGCCCCTCGTTCTCACTGTATTACATACAGCCCCCCATCAATCTTAAGAAGAATCTGAGAAAATTTCGAACTGGAATTTAGGTTCACTTATATCCACCCCTGGGTTATCAAGTATTTCAAGCCACCAATTTAGGTCCTCTCCTCTCTAACGAAAAAGGGGATCTTCATGTTTTTATTATAATTATTGTTATTTATACTAAGAGCTAAGTATTTTGCCCGTTCTAAAAGTTTTACATGGGCCCATCCATATTGAGTTGCTGGGCAAGCCGCCACGAGACTACCAATAAATGTTGCTAATTCGCGAATAGAACACGTCTTAAGGGTGTCGCCCACTAGAGCGGAGCGTGCCGGAGCGCATGGCAGCGCGGCGGAGCGCATTTTCTTGCCCATACGCACATAGAGCGCGCTAAATCGAAGCGACGCGGAGCGGCTAGCTGAGTTTCTGCTGCGAAGAAGCAGAAAAAAAACAAAAAAGAAAAAGAAAATGTGGATACATAATATATGTAAAAAACGTAAGACTGAGGGTGAATTCTATACTTTATTTCCTGATCTAATAGAAGACGAATTTAAATTTCATCAGTATTTCCGAATGACGCATGGACAATTCATGAAATTATTAGGTTACCTAAAACCAGAAATAGAAAGACAAAATACGTCATTTCGTCAAGCTATAGGTCCAGAAGAAAGGTTAGCTGTATGCTTAAGGTTAATTACATTAAAAAATAGGTAATTTAAGTGGTTTAATAGAAAAAAAAGTAAAACTTTAATTTAACAGATAATTAAAGCAAGTTAAAGGCAACCTTCTAAAATAACTTGTTGATTCTCATACAAAAAATATTACAAAAAAAGTACACGTCTAATATGCAAAAAAACTCAAAAAATAAATTTTCTAAATTATAATAAAAAAATAAAATTAAAAGTTTTCCTAATTATTTTTATAAGTGTTCAGGCAACTAGTGTGAATCATCTAAATTATGTAAATTGGTAAGATACTCGGAAAATTGTGGGGCCTGTGTCTGTTGACATGATGATGATGGTTGAGTGTAGGAATAGTATTGATGGTTTATGTCTGGTGATGTTTGAGGTATTGCCAATAGCACAGAATCTTGAAAGTTATTTGAATGCTGACGAGATGTTCGTGATAAAGATGAGAGTGGATATGGTGGATATTCAGCTCTATTTGATTGTACAAGTTGTCTTTCAGATAAAGCTGCTAATTCAGCTTCATAAACAGCTTTAAAAACTTTCCTTTTTTCGACATTTCTGTATTTTTTTCTTAGGGGCTGATGAGGTCGATGTAGTCGATGGAGTGGGCGGTGGTGAACTTATATTGGAGTAAGAATCCTCTTCACTTGAATTTCCAGTTTCTTCCTCTGTTATTTGTATGTTTGAGGTTTGAGGTCTTTTAGTGATATGTGGAAGAAGGAAAGACATCTGTTGTTCAAGCTTCCAGGGCCTAATTTTTCTTGCAGCATCCCCACTCTTTGTTTTACGACCTTTAATGGCTTTGCGAAAATTGTCTCTTAGTTTTTTCCATTTATCTTTACATTTTGAAGCTGAAATATAAAAATTTTCTTTTCAGATTCTTGGCTACAGGAGATTCATTTAGATCAATTGCATTTTCGTATCGCTTAGGAGAAAGCACTGTTAGAGAAATTGTATATTCAACTTGTGACATAATTTGGACTAAAGTACGCATGGAAAATGGTTGAAAAAGACTTTTATGAACTATGGAATTTCCCCAATTGCATCGGTGCCATCGACGGCAAACATGTTATTATTGAAGCACCTGCCAATAGTGGTTCGCTATATTTTAACTACAAAAGGACATTTAGTGTCGTTCTACTGGCATTAGTAGATGCAAATTATCGTTTTATATGTGTAGATGTAGGTGCCTATGGAAAGAACAGTGATGGAGGAATATTTGCTTCTTCTAATATGGGAAAAGCACTGTTGCAGAACTCTTTTAATATACCTCCTGATAAAAGTCTTCCAGGAACCAATATTATTGTGCCTCACGTAATTGTAGGCGATGAAGCATTCCCTCTAAACAAGCATTTATTGCGACCGTTTCCTGGTTCACAAATTAAAGACAATATATCAAAAAAAACTTTTAATTATCGCTTGAGCTGAGCCAGAAGGTTATCTGAAAATGTTTTTGGAATTTTGACACAAGTATTTAGGATTTATCAAAGGAGATTAAAAATGAGCCCCGAACATGTGGACAAAGTTATTTTAGCGACCTGTTGTTTACATAATTTTTTAAGGCCTTCTTTAATTTCATTGGAATCAGTTGACAATAACCTTAACAATGATAATCTTCAAAATTTACGACGAGTAGGAGGAAATGCAACGATGGAGGCCATATCTGTTAGGGATATATTTGCAAATTATTTTTCTTCCCCCGAGGGTACAGTTCCTTGGCAAAATGCAATGATAAACAGAAGAATAATGGATTAAGACCATACTGATAATAAAATGTGTATTTAGTTATAGTATAAGATCCGAAACTACGATCGATCTTAATCAATATGTAGGATAGCCTTGACCTGATATCATTTGCCAACCCATCCTCGATTTATTTTTTCATAAAAAAACCTTTCATTATTACTTCTAATGATGGGTTAAAACTTAAGACCGATCTTAGGCTATATAGAGTGAATTTAAGTTTATGCTTTTTTTATCGTTCAAATATTATATTATTCAGTATCAATCGGACGCCACTGGTAGAAAATAAAAAATTCACAGATCTCGCATCTTACGCAAGTATCGTTGACGTATTGAAAATACCAGACACAGCTTTTAACATTTTTTGATAATCTGTACCTATCTGTATCCAAATCTATACTGACTTATAAATATAATTTTTATTAATGAATATTATTATATATTAATAAATTGGTATTCATAATACCAATTGGCAAAAAATCTTTTAAACAAAATTAAAAACCTAGGTAAGTTTACAAAATATAATTATTTAATTTGGTTTATCAATTAAATTGTTTTGTTACTTGAACTTTTGCATGTTGATTTGACCTGCGACCAGTATCGCAGGAACATAATTTTAGTATGACAAAGAAATCAAGAAAATTATTTTGCGCACCATTTAATTTAAATTGATTCTTAAAAGAAGCCGATATCTAAAGCAATAATAAACATGTTTTGCATGCATTTCGCCTATACAGGGTGTCATTGAAATGGTGTAAAAAAATTCGGGGGGTGATAGTACTCCTAAAAATTTTTAAAAAAGTTCCTATAACTATAGGGCGGAAAATGCATATTAAGGGAGTTAGGGGCACTGAAAGGGTAAATTTAAAAAACGGTTTTTTGAAATTGTAGGCTTAAAAAACGAGATAAAATTTCGAAAAAAAATCCTCTGCCATAAATTTTGACCCAAAATCAAATGGTGATACTGAAAAATAATTTGGAAAATCGGAAAGGGTAGTTTTTGCAAGGGTACGGGGTTAATTCGTGAATAACTTTTTTTAGGTTATTTTCTTCGCAACGTGGGTTCATTTTTTAAAAACTACATACTTTTTCCTACAAAAAAGGTACTCTTGTTGCACATCGCCCAGAACGATGGTTTTCGAGAAAATTGAAGGCAAAAAGTTTGCTCTGATGGGTTGCTAACTGGTTAAACAACATAAACCTATGAAAGTTATGGGGTTTCAAAAGTAAACACGTAGTTATTAAATAATTAATTGAAAAATCTAAATTTTATGATTTTTAAAACATCTTATTGCTTTAAAAAACGAAATAAACCAATTACCAAAATTCCTTATTAAAATAATGCATTTCTTAATTCATTCATAGTAAATGTTCAAAGTGACCACCATTCATTTCAATGCAGACATCTGCTCTTCTTCTCCATGATCTGCGTACCCTGTGGAATATCCCTGGGGTTGTACGAATTTGATTGGAACAGTCGATAATGCGTTGACGTAGTTGCTCTTCAGTATTAATCGGCACTGAGTAAACCAAAGTTTTCAAGTGGCCCCAGAAGTAGAAATCTAATGGATTAAGATCTGGTGATCTTGCTGGCCAAGCTTGTGGACCACCACGTCCTATCCAACGCCTCTCAAAAACTTGGTTTAAATGATTCCTCACCGCTAGCGGAAAATGAGCTGGTGCACCATCATGCATAAAATACGTGATCTGCCTCTGTGCTATGGGAACTTCCTCCAAAAGTGCTGGTAGATCATGTATTAGAAAATTAAGGTAACTTTGACCATTTAGCCTAAAATGTTTATTATTATAAATAACAAGCGACTTTTCAAAAGGTGTCAAATTAACCTCGGGGGTAGAAAAAATGGTCCAATAAGTCTATCGCCAAGAATTCCCGCCCAAACATTAACTGAGAATCGAATTTGGTGTCGACTTTCCACAACAGCATGAGGGTTCTCATCGGACCAGTGATGTGTATTATGGTAATTGAAAATTCCATTTCTTGTAAACCCAGCTTCATCCGTGCATAAAATATTTGCCAAAAAAAGGGGTTCTTGTACCTGTTTTCTTAATAACCAACGACAGAAGATGACTCGAGCGGGATAGTCTGCCGGAGCAAGAGCTTGTACCCTTTGGATGTGATACGGATGCAGGAGTTGAGTCTTAAGAGTCATCCACACAGAATGGCGACTCACGTTTTCCCGCGCTGCAATTCTCCTTACAGATATCCCCGGATCTTCCTCTACATGTGCTAAAATGCGCTCCTCAACATCAGGTGTACGTACCATCAAGTTACGGCCACGGTCTTGGTTTCTATGTCCAAATGAACCTGTGTCTCTTAGGCGCTGATGAATTCTCGCAAATATCCGGTGAGAAGGTGCCCTGCGATTTGGATATTTTTGGACATACAAGCGCTTAGCCAAAAGACCGTTTCCGTTTGCTCTTCCATAAATAAAATGCATATCTGCCAGTTCACACACAGGGTATTCCATAATTTGTGAAATTTTACGTTTACGCACATTTCAACAACAATCAACTGACAAAAATATTTATGAACCAGAACATTTTTGCGTACATGCAAAATAAATAAAGTAATAAGACCGCATACCTTCAATAGCTACGTTTACCCCGCGAGTACCAAATATTCAGTACGCGGACTAAAACCTCTACATATTCTCAAACCTATTAAGTCACAATTTGGAATAATTTACGTGTAAACTTGTCAACTCGCGCACGTTGAGTTTGAGAATAGGGGATTGGGTCCGCGTATTGAATATTTGGTACTTGCGGTGTAAACTAGGCTAATGAATCAAATAAGTATGCATTTAATAAGGAATTTTGGTAATTGGTTTATTTCGTTTTTTTAAAGCAATACGATGTTTTAAAAATCATGAAATTTAGATTTTTCAATTAATTATTTAATAACTACTTGTTTACTTTTGAAACCCCATAACTTTCATAAGTTTATGTTGTTTAACCAGTTAGCAGCCCATCAGAGCAAACTTTTTGCCTTCAATTTTCTCGAAAACCATCGTTCTGGGCGATGTGCAACAAGAGTACCTTTTTTGTAGGAAAAAGTATGTAGTTTTTAAAAAATGAACCCACGTTGCGAAGAAAATAACCTAAAAAAAGTTATTCACGAATTAACCCCCTACCCTTGCAAAAACTACCCTTTCCGATTTTCCAAATTATTTTTCAGTATCACCATTTGATTTTGGGTCAAAATTTATGTAGAAGTGAAGTATAGCGGGTTAAGGACAGAAATCAAACCTCAAGATTTGAAATTAGCCGACGTTTCGACGTTTATTTACGTCTTTTTCAAGGCTGAAAAAGATAGAATTGGTACAAAATGGTGAAAGCAATAGTTATTAATATAATAGTTAAGAAACCACCAAACAAAAACACAAATAAAACGGAGAACAAAGCATAAAAGTTAAAATTAAGATGACTTACCAAATTTACATTAGAGGTTTACGTAACAATTAAAACCTAATAACATCTCCATCATACATACACCACAGATACGATTGTTACACATTAAAATATGCAGCACAACCATTAAGTAAAACCAAAAAAAAAAAAAAGAACACACAGTGTACATAAAATAAAATTGGCTTATATCACAGATTGATTCACAGTGAATAAGTAGTACGTATAATAATTATAGTAAAAAAAAAAAAAAAGCACCTTCTAAGTCAGTGTTTAGTAGTAACTCTACGCAGAATTTATTGTTATAAAGCAGGAATGATGCACATTCTATTTATGTCTGTAAAATAGGTTTAATATTACCTGGGCTCGTTGAAAAGTTAAGTACTTTACAGTTTGGATTTATATAGCTTTAAGATGTGATTATATTGTGTACTTAGGCCCTGAGTATCGGTTCGGTGATTAACAGAATTATGCAGTTGGATGTGTATCATTTCACTGATATTGCGTTTAAGATAGTGCCTCTCTCTATCAACTATGCTAACATCATCAAAATTGAAGTTATGCCCTGTGGAAAAGTGATGCTGTGCTAAAGCGGTCTTATCTTTTTTGTTCATATTTTTAAAATAATGTCTTTTTCATATTTAATTTATAAACTCGAATTTAAATAATAATAATATTAATAATAATAACCCTCAGAGGCTTAACGAATTTGTTGAGTACGGGTGTAACAATCCCGAGGTACCTTAGCTGGGGGAGCCTAACCCCCTTAACAAACCCTACAGGGATAATGGCAACTCGACACAGGCAACCACCAAAGCGTAGCTCCTACCACTCATGGTTTAGGACAGCCACAGACTGCTCCTCCCAAGAGAAAGGCGCAAAGGCTTAAATGGACAAAACAAAATAATATAGATGTTTTTAAAGGCTTTTTTCGAGCTACACACCACTATTCCCATTATACGGGAAGTAGCGCCCCCGGGGTCCTAGCCTTCCCCCCACCGTTAGGGTTAACCACCCCGCCGGCGTGACCAATACATGCCGCATAGTAAGAAAGACTATCCAATGAGTCAACAAGTACCTAAGTTTTGCGAAACCCCTTATCACTTTAACCACCTAATGTGAGAAATAATTTTGGAGAAAGATAATAATACTAGAATTTTTTTTATATGTATATAGCCATTTTCTTTGATTAAAAACTGAAAGTTAAAAATCTAATTAAAAATAAAAGTTTTATTGATTTTTAGAGGTATACCTATCTTTTTCCCAGCGGGCACTTAAAAGCCTTTTTAATATCTTTTTAAGGAAAAATTATCGCAGGAATACAAAGAAAGACGAACACACATATACCTACTTAGTATATCTTTGTATACAGCGTGTTCATTTAGTACTTCCTTTCTTTTGTGTCTTCCTTTCGATGGTGTTTTTATTATTTTTTTAAGCAAAAAATTAATATTTTTTTTACACAAGGGGTTAAAGAAACATTTTAAAATTGTTGTAACATAATACAGGCCTGACACAATTCTGTTCACAAAAGACGTAACAAAAGTTTTTTTTTAAATGAAACACCCGGGCCTACATATTATTTTAATTTATAATTTTTCGTAAAATTCCAAGCCATTAATAATGATGTATCACATGTTAAATTTAATTAAAATTTTTTTTAAATTAAAAGTGGTTGAAAGACCACTATTTTTCGTCTTTTAGCGATTATATAACCAATAATAATATAACAAAACGGTCATAATATAACAAAACGGTTTTTACATTCCTATCTTAACTTTTTAAGTTTGGAAATTTGATTTGCATGACTTTTCAAATTTTTTTCTTAAAAATGTCAAAGAAATGTTGACAATTGGGCAAGCTGAAAATGTATGTCATTAGATGGACCATAAAAAGGTAAGGTAGGAATGTGAAAACCGTTTTGTCATATGACGTATAGTATTGGTTATAACCGCTAAAAGACGAAAAATAGTGGTCTTTCAACCACTTTTAATTAAAAAACAGTTAAAAAATATATCATGTGATACATCATATGACTTAGAATTTTACGAAAAATCATAAATTAAAATAATATGTAGGCCCGGGTATTTCATTTAAAAAAAACTTTTGTTTTTTGTGAACACCTTGTTTTATGTTAAAATTGTTAAAACAGTTTTTAAATGTAGATTTTTTGACCCCTTGTATATAAAAAAATATATATTTTTTTTATTTTAAAAATAAAGCTACCATGGAGGAAGAGAGTATCCTAAATAGACATGCTGTATATAGCAAATCCATGTTGTATTTAAATGTAATTTAAAACAAATTACATTTAATTTAGTTGTTAGCTTAATTTTGTTTATTATTATATTTCTAGATAAGGCCTACCAATATCCCTCGTAATGGCTAAAATTGTTGACATTCCAATTAAACTGCCCCAAGTTGACGCGCAAAACGTGGGAGAGGCAGAACGCCTTATGTTGAGCATTACACCTTGTGACTTAGTGTTCTTAGACACATTTGCTTTTTCTACTCAAAATATCAAGTGGTGGCAGTTTTCATTCGCTGGAAACAGAAATAATAAGCCCTGTGAAGAGAAGCTAAAACACTATATAACATTCTTTCAAGACAATTTAAATAAATGTGGGCAAATAGTATCACTTGGAGTATTATACAGCGAGTCTGTAACGAGATATCAGCTAATAGTTGAAATAGCAAACGAAGTTCGTCAGAATAGATCTACCATTTAAGTAAGTAGAACAGATACAAAAATATGACGTGTCTATCGACCTGCAGTGGGATTATAATTTTACGAGTCGTATTGAACTGGAAAATTTAATATATCCTATTATGTTATTATATAGGATTATGTTGTTGTAAAATATAATAATTATTTGATTCAATCAAAATTCCAACTAGACTCAATAAGCCAACATAAATATATAATTAAAATTTGGCTATTCAATTCGACTCGTAAAATTATAATCCGATTACTGATGTTCCTTTGTTTATATTTTATTCTTTGTCATCTATTTTTGGCTTCCTGCGATAACTTCCAAAGGCTTATTTTACTATTCCAATAATATATCTACTAAATTTTGTTATCTCGTTATGTAAAATTTTATAACAAGGTTTAATTTAAAAGTTTGTCAACAAAATTAATTGTTTTAAAACGCCTTTTTTAATTAAATAAAATTTGATTTAAACTGATTTTAAAGGAAAGAGCAAAATGGACAGGGTTTTTTTACTAATAATCCTTAACCACCTTATTAACTTTGTTATTTTTGTTTTAAATATGATTTTAAAGTTGAAGCAAGTGCGCCTCTATAAAAAAAAATAAAGAAAAAGGCCTACAAAGAAGTTCCAAAACTTTATTTTAAAAAAACTGTAATTATTTTGTGATATAAGAAACAATAGAAACAATCATATCCCTACAAATAAAAACAAATTCATATAATATTTTAAAAATAACGCTAAAATATTGATAACGTAATTTTGTAATTAATAAAATACAATAAAAAAATAATTAAGAAATATGTTAGTTATAATTATGACTTATACAAAAAAAAACCTTTAAAACATTTTTTTTTAGAATTCATTCTGTTAAAAAAAAATATTTTAAAAACTATTTTTAATTTTTAAAAAACTGTAATCATTTTGCTATATAAAAAACAACCATATCCATAAAAATAAGAACAATTTCATATACCTATTAATTATTTTAAAATGCTTATGCCCTTGAATAAAATATGCTATGTACCCTATATTGATAACATAATTAATAATGTAAGATATAATTATTATTACGAGAAAATATATTTGATTACATGCGGTAATATAAAACAAATAAAAAAACACAAAAAAAATTACAAAGGTTTTCCTTGGATAAGGTAGCGCATACCATAAAGGAACCTTATGTTTAATTGTCTTAAAAAAATCTAAAAAGTAAAATAAAAGGTCAAGTCAAATCTTTTATATTTTATCAAATTAAATTTTTAGATTAAAAAAAAAAACGATTTTGTTAATGGATTTAAAAAAAAAACATGATTTTTTAATGATTTTTTCCTGTTTTGAAGGTGAAAGAATAAAACTTTATTTTTATAAAGAAAATAAAAATAAGGTCCACTTTTGATATACATAGGTAATTAGGAACACCTTAATATTAAAAAGATAAATATTTATTGCTTAATTAATGTAAAAGGTTTAGAAAAAATTTAAACAAAGAAGCGTCAAACTTTGCTTTAAAAAAAGCTACCATTCTAGCTGAAGAGCACTCGGTTTATTTTTTTTTTATTCGGTTCTTCTTCGAAATCACTTAAATTGCTTATAGATGAATTAAGTGACGTCGAAAAAGAATTTCCTCTTTTTGGATTTATAATATGTTTTTGCAAAGAAAACCCGCTTAACCTTCTACGCTCAGCGCGTTCAAATTTACGATAAAGCAAATAGTTTACCTCCATGTCTAAAGAAATTCCACTTCTTGTAATTTTAAATCCGTTCATCGCAAGCAATACCAATGCGTGCATGTACGTTGGAGGAACCAAGTCGTATCCATCAGATTCCTCTAAAGAATTGTCATTCATTATCTGGGCCATCGGTAAAGCTATTTCACTATTGAACTGGTTTGAGTTGTACACTTTTACACCGAACACTGCCGGAACAGTTTCACAATTAATTACCTTTGTCGCAGATAAATATTTATTTTTAAAGTTTATTAAAACATCTTTGTTTTGGTGAAAACGGTCCATTGACGTTTTAAATTCTTCATCCGTTGCCAACGATTTTATTGCGGTTCCAACCTTTTGAATGAATCCCATAAACATCGCTGCGGAATTTTTATTCCACCAAAATTCTGCCGTCGGTAGAAGCAAAGATACACGATGTTTCGCCTCCAAGACTGACAAACTGGGAAGAGTTGTTCGGTCCGTAAAATTCTCCGAATTTCCGATAACAAATCCATACACGTTAGTCGCCACTGCCATGGTGACATTTCTTACAACAGGATTTTTTTAAAATTTTAAATCGATGTTATTTAAATGAGTAGTGTAGGCTACAAAAACGCGATCGGTGGCACTCGATCTAAAATCTTCATAGTATTCATGTAATTCACTGTCATCAAAGAAGGTATAAGGTCCTACAGGGCGTAAAACATATTCATTCTCTTCCGATATTCCCTTATTTGATGTATGTTCAAATGTTGTATTCGAAGTTGATGGTTGTGGGTCTTCCACAGAATCAAATGCAGGCTTTGACTGTAATAATTGTTTAAGCGATTTCCTTGTGCTTTTTTTAGACGTAGAAGGTGCGATGGTTTCAGTTTTTTCTGGTAATGGTTCCATGGTGACAGATTACAACTAAATTGATATGGGAATAGTATTAGAATAAGAGGTAAGAGATACAAAATTGTGCAATAGACATACCTATTACGGCTGAATAATTTAAATGGTCACTTTTTGCACGTAAATACCTAAATAAGAATTAAATGAACAAAGCCGAATGCCGAATAAAGACTGAGCTAATTTTAAACACTCAACAGATTCAATAATTTCATATCATTTTAAGCAATATGCTTACTGGCGAATTATGTCCCCTGTGCTCCAATCTTCTACACAAAAAAAAAATTATTGCAGGCAGTGAACCTTATAATGATGATGATATACTATTTTTCTCAGTGTATTCTTATAAACTATACTATTATGCTAAAGTTGTTTAATCGTTATCGTTTTCACATAAATTTGATAATGTTTCTTCCTCGAATTCATTAATCTGGCAATATTGGGGTTTATCAGAATTTAATAATTCTGCCACCGTATGCGCTTGTGATATTTCGCCGTATGTGTTGTCGTAATGTATAAAAACTAAAATCGGTCTGTGAACACTAAAATACGATACGTAAGGAACCGCTTCCACATCTGACAGTCCCCGATAAAATATATAATCAATGCAATTACCCGATCTGGTCGTAAAAACAATTTTATCAGAGGCCAGGTCTAAGCGATATACTGTACGTAAATATTGCATAACACTGTCAGAACCATTGTCTGTTCGAATATTATAATTTAAATCGCCGCATAAAATTAGTGGGTAATAATATAAATCATCTGATAAAAAAGGACGTAGAGCATTGTCAAGTAATTTCATTAATTCTTTTTTAGAAATTCCAACTTGACAGTATATCGTTACAATACAAAAATATTTTTCTTGGCCTGTTTTATGATCAAAGTAAGCAATTCGAGCAGCACATAAATCGCCAAAAGGTGATTTTATAGGAAATATATCTAAAGATTCACACTTTTGAAAACATGATTGTAACGATTCATAAATTGCAACGCCGCCAGCTTTTACATTACGTCTTTTGAATCGTGTTATGCATCGATATCCATCAATTGTTTTTACGTCCTCAGAATCATTTATCCAAGTTTCAGATAAGGCTAAAAGTTTACATTTTTTTAGAACAAAATCAGTTGCGACGTCTACAGCATGTGCATTTAAGCTTTGTACATTTAAATATGCAATAGAAGGAATTCCTGGCATACTTTTAATTTTTTCCAAACAACGCTCCGTTACACAATCTAATTTATGTTTTTCCAAACGTTTAAACTCCGTTCTTAACGTTTCTCTATCAGTACTTTTTTTGGAGTGATAAAAATTATAGTCTTCATTGCGATTAGTTAAATAAAGTCCTCCGAGAGTTTTAGCTCTTGATAAAGCTACGTAGACTAAACTTACTTCATGTGATTTAGAATATTCGTAAATACTATTGTATCATAAGTTCCACCACAGATTTAACTAGCTACGCTCCAGATAAACACTCGCATAGGCAGAAACGTCACCCGAAATGTCGCCCGACTTTTCAAGCCGGTTGACCAACAGCACGTTTTGTTGCGCTCTGTTGCCAAATGTAATAAGACCCGGGCTCCCATACCGATCACCTCGGGCGACCATAAATTTATTACGGCGTACGGCGGTAGGGGTTTTAAGGATTTAAGGGGGTTACGGTGAGCCTCTTGTATCACAGATTTAATTTTAATCATTAATTTAATTTAATTTAATCATTATTGATTAATTTAATCCAGTAATACTTCATTTAAATTGATTTTGACTATTATTTTGTAAATTGCAGTGTTACTTTTTGTTTTGTGGTTTTACGTACGGGTATAGATGATATATTGAATTTTTTTTAAAACAATCATGTGCTGTTATGACCCAAAACGAAAAAAAATGCCTAGTGGCATTTGATAAAATGAGTTTGAAGGAAAACTTAGAGTTTAACAAAAAGTTAGATTTTATAGAGGGTTTTGAAGATTTAGTTCCTTTAGGGAGGAGCAAAAAAACAGCAATTTGCATTAAGGGTATTTATTCCAATTGGAAGTTTCCTCTGGCCTATTTTTTTCTCAAAATTCGGTTGTTAAAGATAATTTGAAAGAATTACTTATATATGTAATAACCAGATTAAATGCCATGGGATTTTTGCCTCTTGCCTTAGTTTGTGACCAGGGCAGTAACAACAGAGATGCAATATTATTGTTAAACGTAACTAAAGATAAACACTATTTTTTTTGTACGATGTTCCTCATCTTTTCAGAAGCATTCGGAATAACTGGCTAAATGGAACATTTGAGCTCTTTAAAAAAAAATTTCTTTTGATGTTGTAAAAGAAACTTACAATATCGATAAATCATCCCAGTCAGCACGAGTTTTGCCAAAAATTAGTGACAAACACATAAGTCCGAATGCTTTTGAAAAGATGTCAGGCAAATTGGCTTTGCAGATTTTTTCTCAAAGTGCCCTAAGGACATGTGTAACAAAACGTTTCATTAATGATGAAATGGGTACTAATACTACAGATTTTATTGAAAACATAAACAATTTATTTGATTCTTTGAATAGTAAACGACTCTATTCAAAAATCCCTTTATACTCTATTTCAGAAGTGTGTAGAGCAATAAAACCTCATTAGGTATGCAAAAGTGGTACCTGGTGATCCACCAATATTTTATGCCACTACCTTAGTTGGGTATTAGTTTCAATGTAAAATTCTTTCTTTTCGTTGATTGCAGGTAGTGCCACCCGGTTTTGGGTCAATTTATGAGTTTTGCCCATTGTTACCCACTGATAAACATTGAAAACGGTTCGCCAAAGGCGTGCAACTGGGACTTGTTTTTTACCTTATAATTAATGTACTTAAATGCCATTTTATTTTAGAAAGTTACTTTTGTTTAAATGGAATAATATATTTTTTTCACAAATTTATTGAACATAATATGTAGAGTAAAACAGTTGAAAATGTCACTTTTGGATCTGGCACTTTTTGAACAGTGTATAACAATTTTAAATTATAATAGATTGTAGTCTTCTTCGTCATCTGACGAACTGTCATCACCTCTTGACATTATAATTAGGATCGACTGTCTGATCGATGAGCTTGTCAAGATCCCACATTTTGTCCTCTTGCTTAATTACATGCTGGACTGCTTTTCGCCAATTCTCTGGTGTCGCTTCCGTAATGGCTTGATCAAACAGTAGCTTAACATCTTTCATTTTAAAAGTCGTGTTTTGTCTTGCTACAAATCCTTTTACCTGCGCCCATATCAGTTCTATAGGATTTAGTTCGCAATGATATGGCGGTAAGCGCAGTACAGTTATATTATATTTTTCAAGTTTAGCAAGTTCTCCGTTGGTAAATGGTGAGCAATGTCCAATAGTGAGCATGTCTGATGCCCTACACTCAATTTACTTTCTAACGTATCAAAAATGTAATGCAAAATTTTTCTATAGCAAAAATCATATAACTTTTGATGTAGGTTATCAATAACACCGTGCACATTTTAATGGTATTTGCTGGTAACAGTGTTATTTCGTACAACAAAAGTTTTATTGTTTCCTACACAGCGTGTCTCACGACAACGTTAACAGCGTAGAACTTGGACACTTTTGAAGAAAAAAAACCCAAAATGCGGTTTTTATGGGAGACAATGCTATTTCTAAAAATGTATTCAAAACTACCCCTGCGTATTTCACCCCCGAGAAACTACCCCTATTTTTTATTTCAAATGGCACCCTCAATTTTTTTTAAATATTTTGACAGCATTTTTCTTTCAAGTACAATGAAAAAAAAATCATTAAAAAAAATGAAGGAAAAAGCACATTTTCATTATATTTTTGAATTAAATTTTTATTTATTTGGGCACTTATTTGATAATAATTAAAAATAACTTATTAAAAAAAAATGTCAAAAAATTTTAAAGTTGGACAAAAATTTTGAAGAAAATCTTGAACAAAAAGTCTTTTGTTTCTCATGCAATTGGTTTTTTGTTACGCTTTTCGAATTCTCCGAGCTAAAATACATCGATTAGCTATTTTGATTTTTTTGAGAAATACCCACTCGGGCCAGGGGGAATCAAATAATACCATTTTTCCTCTTCGTTGGAAGATCTTATATAATGATAATAGTAGTTGTAAAATTAAATTTTATTATAGCTATATATTTATGTTGGAACAGTTTTATAAGAATTTTCAATTTTATAATATTATTGACCACAAATTTATTATTTAGGATTAGGTATGTACATATACGACATTCTAAAAATTTTTACTTATTTTATAATAGGTGTACGTAGCCATCAATTATTATAAAGTAACTGCCTGCAAAAATATAATTATATAAGCTTTAAGATACATTTTGGTACGGTGTTTTAATTTGTATCTTAACAATAAAATTAAGATAACAAATAACATAAAAAATAACCATCATCCCTTAGTTTCAGCCATTGCCATCCTCTCCTGAAAATAAGAATTTGCTACATAAGGTAAAAACTTAAAAATACCATTGACTTGTTTTGCCGTTTTTTAAAATAGCGAATACTTTTTAAAATAAAAACTAATTACGAAAATGAAATAATTGAGGCGTTTATTTTAAAAACAACATAAGTCCAAAATTTCGGTCGAAAACGCGATTATGGCCTCATCATATAAAAGACACTGAACTCTATCACCCCAAATATTCATTCCTCCTAAAAACATTACTGTTATATGTGTCCCAATATTAAGGACTAAAATATTTTTTCCCGAGAGCATTTTTTTCGTTTTCTACAAAAACAACATTTTGGACTTTATGTTAAGTATATAGTTTAAAGATTATCTTACCTCAGTCTAATAATTTATTTTATTAACTATTAAAAAAAAAGTACTACTATCTATATAGGTATATAATGTATCAATCTATGCATCTTATCAACCTATAGATTAAAAACAAAAACGAAAAATTTTTATTTTCGAATTTATCGTTTAAAAATCTTTGATTATCTTTAATATACCATAAAACTTACATTATTATAGTTTAAATATTTCGGATATATCCTTTATTGTTTACATAAAAAAAACTTTTATGATTTATAATCTTTTTATTAATTATACAGTAAAAGAGCAAAAAAATAAAAGAACAGCTTTTTCGCTCGTTTTTATACTTTTCATTTAATTTTTTTTTATATTTGTTGCAAAATATAAAACTAACGAATAAAAAATCGCAAAAAAATTTTTCAAGTAAAACAAACCTCTTTAAAAATTCGTCAATTATTATTGTCACAGTACCACAGATTTAAAATGTAAAATCTGTGACAGTACCTACTTAGTCAATAAAATTAACCGCGTCGCGTCGGCGTCGCATCGAGGAAAAAAAAGTGCGTCAGTGGCCGACGAAAGCGATGCTACGATGCGATGATTGAAGCGAAGACCCGGAAGCATACCTACCGACAAAAATTAAAAGTTGCAACGCAGGGCCACAATCGGAGCGAAATATCCGTTTTCGGCTGAATTGCGAGCAAGCGGCTGCTTTCTCAGTGGGGACAAATGAAATACATTGGAGTGGTTATCTGGAGCGTAGCTAGTTAAATCTGTGGTTCCACCTTGCGATTTATGAATTGTCATAGCATTAGCGGCAACAATTGGAAATTGTTTTCTTCTTACTTTAATCATTTTGGAACCAACACTAATAACACTTTCACGACGAATAATGGGAGTCCAAGTACTTGGAAAACCAAAAGCTTGCGAATGATGTTGGTACTTCATACGTAGCATTGTTCCCATACTGGTATCACTAAACTCTAACCACAAACGTTGCACTTTTTTTAAATCGTCGGTGTTGTACTCAATATGTCGAAGGTGGCCAAAGGAACCATTAACAATTTTATCAATTTTGTCAATATTTTGTGTAATTATATAAGGAGTATCAATGACCAATAATAGTTTTGTAGGCATGTTGCCAGTTTGCGTAACGTCCATTTTTTCTATTTTTTGAATAGTAGATTGTAATTGATTGTTATTTTTATAGCCGCTTATACTATCCTCAGCCATACAGCAAACATTTCCATCGATATTTAAAACTTTATAGTTATGATTATCGACATCGCTGTTACGATGAAATAAAAATACAGCGCCCTTTAATGTCTTTAACACCCCTAAGTTTTCAGTGTGAACAAAACGTTTCTCTAATATTGTACGTTCTTCTTTATTTAACATATCTCCATTGCCAACTTTAGTCAAAATTGATGAAAATTTTGTGTCTTTTTGCCGAACCACCTCATTTAAGGAAAAATAGTTAAGTGATTGCCATAACATACGGGTCTGTAGTAAATTAGGTGGTCTAGAGAATACAGGTTTCGCATTTACTGGTGGTAGTTGTCTTAAATCGCCGCAAAATATTACGTGAAATCCGCCAAAGTTAGCATTCGAGTCTCGACTTACAGCTCTCAATCGACTGTCAATTTGTTTTAATATGTCATAACTCATCATGCTAACCTCATCAACAATAATAGTAGTGACTTCATTAAAATCACAACGCATAGTTTGTAGAAGATCTTCTCTTAAATTTAAGTTTCTCTTTGCATTGATACTAATATTAAAAGCTGTATGTACAGTTGTACCATCAATATTTACTGCAGCCTTACCAGTGGTTGCACAAGCAACAAACGCACATTTTGTGGTATTATGTCGCGTCGAGAATCTATTTGCTGTTTCCATTAACAATTTTAGAACGAAACTTTTTCCTGTACCAGCCGGCCCAGTAAAAAACACTTGTAACGGTTGATGATTTTCTCCATGGGATGTAAAAGTTAATCGATTTATAAACTCCAAGAGAAATGTAAATTGCTTTAAATTTAACTGTCTAAAAGCTGAACAGAATTCCAAATGAGGCATCACGTTTTCTACTCGCCTAACGACACTTGAACGAGCAATTGAATCTATATCAAGATTTTTAGCTTTTTGATTTGGTTCTCTAAGGAAATCTTCATCTTGAACAGACCTAACTAAAGGTCCTACAGTTAATGGGCTATCTTCTATATTAACACTATCATTTTCCTCGTTTAATTCTCGTGCAATTACAGTTTCAATTTTTTGTAAAGATAAACCGCTCATCATATTTATTGCAGCGTTCTTGCAATAGCGCGAAATGTTCGTCATAAACTTTAACATACCTGTCGTTATCTAAAATATCCAGTTCTTCACTCTTAAAAGGCCAAAAAAGTGTCACCATTTCTCGCTTAAAATTTAAAAGTTCCCTCGTTTTATCATAGGATCGCCATTTCAACACTTTTTCGAATTTTCTTGTGTGATATTTAACGGAAATATTGTTATCAGAGACTGTACCATCACTATTACTACATTGAATATCATTATTATCCTCATCACTGAGTTCATCCGCCATGTAGAAGGGTAAGTTATTTATTTTTTTTGAACGTGTCAAATCGTACCAAGCTACAAAATCGGCCAAAAAAACTTCCTTTAAATCAGAAGGCCTCTGTTCATATTTCTGAATGATGTTTAGTTTCCAGATATCAGTAGAATAGTTTTCAATATGTTGGTCATTCATTTCCTTCAGTGATTTTTTCATTAAAAATCGTTCAGTTGGATGTTGTGTGGGTATAGTTTGAACTGCTCTAGAAGCCTCCGACATGGGCAAGCGTAGTAAATACCAGGCAGCCTCTTGCGTACACATTTCAACGTTATTTAATGCTAATTTTCCAATCTCTTTCATACACATCTCATAATCCATATCTGGATATTTATCACGCAATTTTAATATTTCTCGATGAAGTGAACTAAACCCTCGTTCACTTTTATTTACATATTCGGCAACATATGCCGCACAGGAATATTCATCTAATATAAATTGCACATCCATATTTGATTGTAATACCTTTGAAATAGATGGATTAAATGGGCTGATCCAAATATCTTCCATTCCGCGATTCATAAATACCATTGGTCGGTGAATCCCTTGTCGAAGAACATCTAAATATTCATTGAATGACTCCAAATAAAATCCGCGAAGAAAATCTTCAAAATTTACAAAAGTACCATCTTCTAATGCTCTATGCATTTTTTCAAATAATAACACTTTTGAATGATCTTTGTCTACTGGTAATACTGGCAATAGGATCCTAGTTTTATCCATTGGCCAAAATGGTGCACCAAAACGACATTTTTTTGTATTTTTCTTGTAGCAAGTATGAGTATGATGGTGAGTTTGCAAATTTCTAGAACTGGAAACCAAACTTTCCTCAGCTGAGGCAATAGTATCAATTAATTTAATAGTTTCCGGTAAATTCTCACCATTTAAAAATTGTGCCTCTGAGGATGGTGGCGAATTTTCAAGCCATAATAACATATGACAATGTGGACTGCCACGATGTTGAAATTCTACTCTGCGAAATCTTTTAAATAATATTTTCGGAATGGACCACACCTCTTTTTTTTGAAAGAACTAATAAGTGTATCTACTAATTTATCAAAATATAAACAGCATATAACTGGGTCATTATTTACTAAGTTGGCTTTAGCACTATTGGACATAGCATCAATGATACTATCGTCGATATTATCTTCATCGTCTATATTTTCTTGAAATTTATAAACACATTTTAAAAGTGGCTTCCAATGTATTTCTGAGGCACTAAGTGTAAGAAAAATAGTGGGTTTTCCAAGTTGGCGCATCATGGCAAATAAGTCCTTTTTTCTGGATTGCCAGTATTGTATGGAATTAGGTATGTATGTGTTTTAAAAACGATTCATTTCGTTCCATACTTTCTTTAACAAATTGGGAATCACATAAATGTTCTCTAGTAACATGTTTTACATCATTGTCGTTGTTTCGAAACATAATCTGAAATGCCTGAATAATTCTTAAACGCATTATTTTTGCTGCCATGTATAATATATGATTAGGCATTACACCCCGTCTGTCCCTACGACGGATTTCACTTGTAGCCATCATATATGGGGTAACTTTCACTTTAAATCGTCGCTCATGACCATAATAAATAGCCGGAAATGATAATTCTTCGGCATCGGAATCGAAAGATAATGCAAAGGGTTTATTTTCCTGCCCAGGAGCTAAATGCAATACCATGTCTTCTCCCCAAAACATTGTTTGTTGTTGCATATTTAATAACTGTTCGGCTGTTAATATTTTTTCTCTTTTCGCGGAAATTGCATCTAAAGCTCTTTCGGAAGCCTTAGCTTCATACTGATGTTCTGCGTATAATGTTTCATTATCATCTGCAAAATCAAATGGTTCCTCTATACCTAAAAATGCGTCATTTATTTTAACATTATATTTTATATACAGCGGTGTACTTCGTAGATACAATAACCATCTGCGCAAAACACCTTTAGAAACGCAACCAGTTAAATAGGAACTTTTATGAATAATGTTTCGTTTAATTACCACTGTTACGGCATAATCATCGTCAATATTTCTTGGCAAGGAAGTAACCATATTATTTACGTTAACAGGGACATTTATTATTTGGCCAACCAATCGCTGACTTCCGGAAAAATAATGAATTTTACGAATTTGCATAAATGGCAAGCGAGGTGAAATTAAACGTTCCGCAATAGGATTTAAATATGGCAAATCAGATGGAATAGGGGGATACTTAAATCCATTTACGGTAGCTAATTGAGGAATTTTTTTTCGAGATAAACTTGAACTGCAATTTCGACAACTCTTATAAAATTTACATTCGTCTTCGATTTTAGCACACATTTTCGGAAAACCAGCCTCATGGAGGATCGAAATATCATTTTCTTTTACTGGGCGAACATCTTTGGTCCACCAAATTCTGTCACATATACGACAATATTCATTTAATTTATTGTTATAAAAGTTAGTTTTCATAAAATTTTCCAAATATAATGTTCTTTTTTCAAAAACTTTTACATTAGTCGGCATTAATGTAACCAAAGAGTGATATTACTAACTAAAGGGTTATGATTACTTTCTAACAAAATATTATCATCTAAAAGAAAACAACTATTACTTTCCTGATCCATATACTGAGAAAAAGGAATAGCTTTAGGATTATTACCTTCCAAATTACCACTGCTGGATGATAAACCATTAACAAAAGACACACCATTTGAAGTACTACTAGTTACTGATGCTAGTAAATTTTTCTTTCGATTTCTGTAAGAACGGCAACGATCGGCGTTTAATTTACGTTTTTTGGAACTTTTTTCATCTTCTAAAACATTTGAAATTTCTCTCTTTACCAACGGTTTATTTTTAGTTAATGTGGACTGAGCTGTTAGATTTTCATCAAAATCGGAAAGTAGGTTTTGCTTCTTTGCCATGTCTAAAATTAAGACAATTTAACTGATAACTGATTTAACATATAATAATAAAATACCAACAATAAGTAAATAATAATATACTAAAAAAATAAAGCGAGTACAAAATTATTATTTTTTATAACTTTGGCAATATAATGCATTCCGGGATGTTGGAACAGTTAGAGAGAAAAGAATAGCTTCAGGATTATTACCTTCTAAATTACCACTACTGGATGATGAACCATCATTTACAAAGGACATACCATTTGAAGAATTACTACTAGTTACTGATGCTAATAAATTTTTCTTGCGATTTCTGTAAGAACGGCAACGATCGGCGTTTAATTTACGTTTTTTAATAATTTTTTCATCTTCTAAAACATTTGAAATTTCTCTCTTTAACGACGATTTATTTTTAATTAATGTGGGCTGAGCTGTTAGATTTTCATCAAAATCGGAAAGTGGGTTTTGCTTCTTTGCCATGTCTAAAACTAAGACAATTTAACTGATTTAACATATAATATTAAAATACCAACAATAAGTAAATAATAATATACTAAAAAAATAAAGAGTACGAGTACCAAACGAATGTATGGTAGGTACGTATCTCACAAAATATGTAGGTAGAAATTATTAATTTATTTCTAATAATTTTTAATTTAAGTTTTAATTTATGTCTAATCTAATAAATAATATGTGTATCTTAGAAATATAATATAGGAAATGCGGTTTTGTGGTATGTACTTATTTAGTAACACTGTGTATAATATGTATGCTCAAACTACTAACACCCTGTATATTTGAAACATTTATATTCTTACCTATTAATATCTGCTACTTATTGTAAAATAAAAATAAAAATGAAACAACAGCACAACACAACAACAAACCAACCACAAATATAGCATTGCAAGCTTTTCAAGATAAAAGCCGTTATCTTATACATATAGTCCGAATCATGTGTAAGAAAAACACCTCATATATGGACAACGTAATAACCCTATAGCACCTATAGCATGTCGCATGTCGTTTCTTATCTGTCCATGCAAAAGCTGCCGTATAAACGCGCGTAGTAGTATTTTCAATACTAAAAACTATAAATGGAACATCACGATTGTGAGCTTCTTTGAAAAGTATCCACGCATTTGTGGCTGAAGTAAGAAAAAGTTTATAGAACACCTTTCTCCACCATTTCTGTGACTTCCGGTCTATATCATAAAGGCCGGAGAGTTGATCTGAGAGATCCACTCCTCCCATATAGGAGTTATAATCTTTGATTGCTTTGGGGAACGGCACTGTAGCCTTAGTTCCATCCTTCTGTCGCCGTTCTACAGTTTCCATCTCAGAACTGTGGCAGTTTGAGAGAACAATTACTTCTTTTGAATCTTTCCATAAGTATGCAGCAACACCTACGTTGCTAAATAAAGAGCAAGAATCGCCTTTCTTCATGTTTTGTTTAGCGACAAAATCTTCAAATTTTGGAAGATTTTTTCGTTTTGGCATACATGTACTCACTGCAGCAAATTTTATGGAAGACATCAATGAAACAGAAGCAAAAAATCTATCAAAGCATACCATTACCTCCGGTTCTCTAATAGACTTACATAAGGTCTTTACAACCCGTTCACCTAATCCTTGGCCAAGAGTGCTATCTGGAGTATCAACTTCTTTCCCGCAATATATGTTCATATCATATACGTAACCAGACTGTGAATCACACCTTTCCCAAACCTTGATGCCCCTTTTTATTGGTTTTAGAGGAAGATACTGTTTAAGAGCTAACGGCCTTTGAATTTTACCATAGACTCATCCATGCTTTGAAATGTGCTCTCCGAACGCGCTTTTGAAAACGTATGCTTCAAACAGGACATTACTTCTTCAATGTAATAAAGCTTTCCTGAATTTTCTGGACGACTTGGATTATTATAATACATCTTAGATGTAAGAAGAAGAAAACGATCGCGTGATATGGCTTCTTTTATAGCTTCATTTCCAAGTGACTTATTAGAGGACCAGTAGTTTGCCATGCACGGTACTTTGTTATATGCCATAACAATATAACACCCCAAAACTATCATGATCTCATAATGATCAGTTGGAGCATATGCTTTTTTTGTTTTGACTTCGAGAATTTGTAATCTCTGGTTGGTGCATTGGGAAATAAACATAAACAGGCTTTTAGGAAACAGTTTGAAAAAACACTCCCGTTCAGACGATTTATGAGTTATGTCGGAATACAAAATGCTAGGGATTTTTATTTTTGGTATGGTTTTTGCTGGCTGGAATAAGCTGCTACTGGTGGTCCAATGAATGTTTGTAGTGTCACAAATTGCATTTTCAGAATTCTCCTGGTTTTCTTCAATTACTTCAGGTTCAATAAGGCTTTCAGGGCTTTCGTTTTCAATGTTGGAAGTATTGTCGGTACTACAAATAATTGCCAATTCATCCTGGGAGACTAGTTTTGGCTTCTTCTTTTTAGGTGAATCCATTTCAATATCACTTTCAGATGAGGGCTGGTACTCAGAGCCGGAATCTTGAAAAGGATCTTCCATATCTGAATCATCGGATAATCCATACTGGTCAATACTCATAGCCATTTCTTGTAATTCTTTAGGTTTTAGCGGTTTTCTACTGCAAGCACAAAAAAGTAAGCATCAGCTGATGGGTTTTTAAAAATATATATCATGTAGGTCTTCACCAAACATAACGACTATAAATGCTGTAATTATTATTTTTTAAACGTACGTACTGTAAACTGTAATAAACGTATTATACAGTATTATTTTTATTATATTAATTTGAATTCTAAATACCTATTGGAACTTTTTATAAAATTATTATGTTCAAATTTTTACGAGGTGTAGAGGCATAAATTCCAACCGAAAAATATCAAAAAAATATTCACATATTCAAAAGGCTTACTAACTTTTTGTAATTTTCAATGATTTTTTGCCTTATAAATTGACGTTATAAGAAACATACAGCTAATGCCTAAATTTCCACTTTAATCTTAATTTTACGACTGGGACATATACGTCCCTAAATCTAAATATCTGGGTCTTATTTTATTCAAATACAACATACAATATTTTACCTTAACTAAAACTTACCTTGTCATAGTTTTAATTCACTTTTAAAGACAAAAAAACACCTTTAATAACCACAAAAACAAGAGCGCCACTTAACCGCTTGTTTACATTTCAAATTTACTATCCAATCTAACCTCAAAATAAAGCCCACGAGTTATATTTAATTTCAAAAACTGCATAATACTACTGGGACAACAGCC
Organism: Anthonomus grandis grandis; assembly: GCF_022605725.1. NCBI lineage: Eukaryota > Metazoa > Arthropoda > Insecta > Coleoptera > Curculionidae > Anthonomus > Anthonomus grandis. The sequence continues at coordinate 1,019,864 of NC_065563.1, forward strand.
GATATAAAAATAATACATTTTTGACCCACCCGTTTGTAAAAAGAATTGCCTGGGACATATATGACCCACTAGTATTTTTTAAACATTTAATTTAAAAATAAATGCGTATATTAAAAACAGTTTTTTTGGTGGGACACATATCACCCGTTAGTATCGAAAGGGTTAAATAATTTTGGGCCGGGCTCCAAACCAATAGAATCTTTTCTAGCAAAACGTGAGTGATATTGTTTGTTTTGATTATTCATCTGGCGTTTGCGGTTCCGTAGAGATCTTTTATTTTATTTGGCTGGCGTTTTCGGCTTTGTTGGTGTTTTTTATTTTTATTAAAAACAATGAATAAAATTAGTTTTTTAAAAGCAAATCCATTTCCAAATTAGATCAAGATTTGGCCCTACCTCCCTGAACTGTCACGAGCCGCCACTGAAGTAATCCAGGTCTTCTGTGTGAGTAAAACAATAGGCAATATTGCAACAAAATCACATTTATTCATCCCAAAACCTAACATGTCATCTCTTTGCTAACACTTCTCAATAAGCCTTACATACGGCCAAATTCAATACGGTACGGTGCGGGAATAGGAGGGGTGCAATGAAGAGAACCCATGTCGGTAAGCAAAATGTAAAAGCGGTACGGTAATTTATGGCAGTGAATGAACGGATCAGATACAGCCCAGAGAAAATAAAGTATGAAACGGTCGGTATTAATCGGAATTGTAAGCGGTAAGTCACCCACAGGATAATTAAGCGGTCTAATATAAATGCGGTCGCTCGTAACCTTGGCCAATTCTGTTTAAAATGTCGGTAGACGCAGTCTTAATAATGTAGGTAGAAGATGGCAAAGTTGTCAGGTTGGGAATAATGGGATAATATCCAATGCAGGGTGATACCTCGTAACGGTCCTACACGTAGCCCCCTACCACTTTTTAAGGAATACACAGTGTTACCCCGTAACGGTCCGGCACGCAACCCCGTGTATCCTGTGGATATTAGGAATAAGGAGATAATGTCCAATGCAGGGTGCTACCTCGTAACGGTCCTACACGTAGCCCCCTAGCACTTTTTAAGGAATACACAGTGTTACCCCGTAACAGTCCGGCACGCAACCCCGTGTATCCTGTAGACACTAGGAATAGGAAAAAGGAATTTGCCTACCTTCTTACCTATTATACTTACATGCTGACAACAGCGGCGGCGGAGCGATGTACGGTACTGTGGGGCTTACCTCGGTTGGTTGCTGCGGTCGGTCTTCTCGGTCGGACTGCTACTCTCGAAGTGCCACTCAACGGACTGCGCGGACTGCCCACTGCCTTCTTATTTGTGGCGTTACAAACCGGGCGTACTCTGGCGTGGGTGTTGCCCTTTCTGTGACTTGCTATCACGTGTCAGCTAAGGGACTTTAGGCAGGCTTTTTTTTATTTATGGCTCTGCTTCCTGAGCATGGAGGGACAGGGGGAGAGAAAGGATTAATATCGGGAAGGGAGGGGAGGGGTGTGCGTGGAAGGAATGGAGTGCAAAGGCCGGGAAACCTTCGCAGCTCTTAAAGGGCATGAGAGTAATGCATAATTTATTCTATTTTAGTTTTTATTAATTTTTTTTTAATATTTTTTTTATTTTTTATTTTTAGGTTTGTTTTGTAATAAATTTCATTTTATTTATGATTTGCTAATTTATTTAATTCTTAGAAATTGTATATAATTGGCTTTTACGAGGAGTTAAAAGAAAAGAAACAAGCATCTGCGACATTTACGCTGAGAGAGCTCATCCATATTCGAGGCAAAACAGTGCATTATATTTCGTAATGCCGTTCTCAAATTACAATAATTACACATGTAGTACCAATTTTTTCTGAGCTCTGCAGCACGAATTTTAAAGCAAATTCCCTCCGCCCCTGGGTCTCCGGTTCCCTGCCGATGCCGCTCGATCACTCGCATTACTTATTACAATTTTTTCGTGTGCTCTGCGACGACGGGTTTTTTCGTTTACGTGTAAAAGTGGTGAAAATGGCGGAAAATCGCAAATCCAAGAAGAGAAAGTTGCAGGAATTACTGCAAGAATTGTTGGAGGAATCAAGTAAGTAGATAGTCTCTTAATATTTTTTTTTTTTTTTTTTTTTTTAGAATTTGTCACAACATACGTATTAGAAATAACGAACTGCTGCAAATATACAACACAATTATTTGCATGAAAACAATTTGCCCACTGGTATTTTTGTTTTCGTAATATTCCCACTGGAATATATAAAATTTTTTGTGCAGTTTGATCCCCCTTTATTATTTTGTTTGCCTGAAAACAATTTACCCACTGGTATTTTTGTTTTCCTAATATTCCCCACTGGAATAAATACAAAACTTTGTGCATTTTCATCCTTTTTTTGTTAGTTTGCATGAAAACAATTTTCCCACAGGAATGTTTTGTTTTCTTATTATAAACCCACTGAATTATACTCAAATTTTTTGTGAAGTTTCAATGAACATAATATCATAAAAATATCGAGTTGCATAGCGAAGCCGGCCACGTCGCGCTATCGCTTATTCGTAAACATTTCGCCTTATCTTGGTTATACATTTTTTAATTAGAGAAGGCGTCAATAAATTCTTACAAATTTATTTATCCATAGGCGACTCGGATGTTTCGATTGGGTTTCAAAGTGACGATGAAGACGCCGAAATGACCTGTCCCCTTGCCACTCTTTCAAAAGCGGGTCAGGTGCAGCCACCTAACGGTTTATGGGCTTTACTGGAAAAGAAAACTCCGGAAAATTTAGGACCAGAGGTACATTCCGATATTTCGGAATTACTCTCAGTTTTTCTTTCAAAGGGTCTGGATGCAGAAGGACGTAAGATTACTCTAGAACAATATCCAATTTTAAAAGGATGTGAGGCTCTGAAACCACCAGAGATAAATCCGGAAATCAAATCTTGTGTTACATCTGCAATATTAAGACAGGATATGTTCTTATCAAAGCTTCAGAGCCAATTAGCAGCAGCTATAAGTGCACTAGCTGTTCCATTAAATATTACTTATGAAAAGCTTAAAAAATCAGACACGCCATCTTCTTCCCACGAGGAGTTGGAGAAGTTAGGAGATCCAATGAAACTTGTGGCCGATGCTTTTCATTCTTTATCAAAACATAGACGTTACTTAATGGTTCCATGTTTGGACGACGCCGTCAAAGATGTTTTGGAAACTTGCTCTATAGATTCTTTCCTTTTTGGACAGAATTTCACTGAAAAACTAAAGTGCTCTTCTGAAGCAAAGAAACTTGGCGCGTCTATAAAAAAGAAGCCTAAGATTATTCGTACAGGAACTACAGTTCCCACTTCATCTCGTCGCCCTTTATCATCGAAACAGGCTGCTGGATCTTCAAGAAGAAATTCACAGTTTTTTCAGTACCGCCAACGTTCGGTGAAACCTCGTTACAGAAAGGAGGAGGAGGGGAGGCACAACCCACGGAAACGGCAATACCAACATTAGAGGGGGAATCATCAGTTGTCGAGGCCAGTCGTGTATTTGAATCGAGGGAAACATCAACTATAACAATGGAGGAGGACCTGACCGCCGTTGCACAGCCATTATTATCACAGGTGACTGCCGGTCGTTTATCTCAGTACATTGATCAATGGTCGCTGCTTACTCGTGAAAAGGCTATACTGCAATGTCTTAAAGGCTATAAACTGCCTTTTATAAAAAAGCCAGTTCAATTACACATACCAAACCCAGATTTAAACCCAGGTAACGCAAAAGAGTTGGAGAACAGTTTATCTAAATTAATAGCTATAGGTGCAATCTCTGCTACAAGTCCGCAAGTTAATCAGTTTATTTCCTCATATTTTCTTGTGCCAAAACCAGATGGTAGTTCTAGATTTATCTTAAATTTAAAAAAATTAAATACCTTCTTGAGGCCTTCCCATTTTAAAATGGAGGATTATAGGACAGTATTACACTTAATATTTAAAGATTGTTTTTTTACCACAATAGACCTTAAAGACGCATATTTTTTAATCTCAATTTATTGGAAACATAGAAAATATCTGTCTTTTATAAACAATAACATATATTATAGATTTAACTGTCTTCCCTTTGGACTCAGTACTGCTCCATACATATTCACAAAAATGTTTAAACCAGTCTTACGATATCTTCGAAGTCACGGTATCGTATGCGTGATCTTTCTTGATGACATAATTATTATTAGTAAGTCAGAGCAGGCAGCAATCACTGATTCCCAGTTTACAAAAAATATTTTAGTTTCTTTAGGATTTATTATAAATATGAAAAAGAGTTGTTTTACTCCAACGCAAAAATGCAAATATTTGGGGTTTTTATATGATTCTCGAGAATTATTATTATCCTTACCGCAACAAAAAGTAACTCTTTTGTTAGAACTTATTTCTCAAACATTAAATAAAACTATAATTTCGATACAAACATTGGCAGAACTCATAGGAAAATTGATAGCCGCGTGCCCAGCGTGTCCCTATGGCTGGGTCTATTTAAAGATTTTGGAACGGGAAAAATGTATAGCCTTACAACGTAATAACCAAAATTATAAACGGAAATTGGTAGTCTCAGATTATATGAAAACTGATTTAAAATGGTGGATACAATGTCTTTCGCTTAATAAGGGAATGCCAATTTTACCAAGTAAAAATTACGATTTAGAAATTTTTTCCGACGCATCTCCAACTGGTTGGGGCGCATTTTGCAAGGATCAATCAATAAATGGTTTTTGGAATTCTTTTGAAGCCTCACACCACATTAACTATTTAGAATTGGTTGCCGCGTTAAATGCGGTAAAATCATTTGCCCAACATCTCGCTAATTGTTACATACTTCTTCGTGTTGACAATACAACGGCTGTATCCTGCATTAACCGCATGGGGAGTGTAAGATTCAAAAAATTGAACAATATTGCCAGAGAGTTGTGGACATGGTGTGAAGACCGAAATATTTACATTTTTGCTTCCTATATAAATACTAAAGAAAATGTTTTTGCGGATAGGGCATCTCGGTTACAAAATATTGACACAGAATATTCTTTAAATTCTAAGGTTTTCTCCATTATCTGTTCTAAGTTCGGAACACCAAGCATAGATCTATTTGCAACAAAATTAAATACGAAATGCAACCGCTATATTTCATGGAAACCTGATCCGAATTCCTTAACAGTGAATGCTTTTACCTTTCCATGGCAAAAAGATTTTTTTTATGCTTTTCCACCTTTTTGCTTAATTACTAAATGTTTAAGAAAAATAATTGATGAGAAAGCTCAAGGTATTTTAGTAGTTCCTCGATGGAATTCTCAACCGTGGTACGCTCTATATCAAAGATTACTGTTAAATAAATCTTTAGTTTTTCAACCAAGTGAAACCTTATTAATTTCCCCTTTCAGGCAGAAACATCCTTTGTGGCGTCATCTTACCCTGGAGGCCGGGATTTTGTCAGGCAGGCTTTCCTCCGTAGAGGAATTCCGCTATTAGGTATCTCACCTATCATATCTTCTCTGGCGCCAAGTACATTTACTCAATACAATATTTATTATCGTAAGTGGTGGAGTTTTTGTATGTCACAATCAAAATCTCCATATAAGTATTCGTTAGACACGTTGTTTTTATTTTTAACGGAACAATATAATACAGGAGCATCATACTCTACCTTAAATTCACAATATTCCGCTTTATCTTTTGTTTTTTCATCGATAGATAAAGAAAAAATCTTTTTCAAACGGTTTTTAAAAGGAATATATAGACAGAAACCTCCTCAACCTAAATATCAAATAACGTGGGACCCTTCTTTAGCTCTAGACTATTTAGCAAAAATATACCCTCTACCGGAGGTACCTATGCCAAAATTGACCTGTAAACTAGTAACTTTACTTGCTTTAGTAACGGGACATAGAATACAGACATTGTCTAAAATTAGAATTAAAAATATTGCTCATTTTAGCGATAGGCTAGAAATTAAAATTCCAGATTTAATAAAGACATCAAGTCGTAATAATTGTCAACCTTTGCTGGTTGTTCCATACTTTTCTGAAAATCCTTCACTATGTTTAGCCTCAGTAATTGATGAATATATACAAAGAACCCAGACTCACAGGTCTAACGAAGACGATTGGTTAATTTTAACTTATGCTAAGCCTGTTCATCCAGCAACCACACAAAGAATTAGTAAATGGATTAAGAATACATTATCTGAAAGCGGAGTGGATATAAATTATTTTTCCAGTCACAGCACAAGACACGCCGCGACTTCGGCAGCCTATAGGGCTGGAGTTTCGATAGAAGTGATTAGGAAGGCCGCTGGATGGACCCAAAAAAGTAACACATTTAACACTTTTTATAATCGCCCTTTGAGTTCTGATTCTACATTATTTGCTAGAAGTATACTTAATAAAAGTATAAACGTGTAAAAAGATTTAAAAAATAGTTTTTTTTGTATTAATATGATAATATTATAAAATTTGTTTATTATATATACTATATATATGTTCTTCTTTAATAAAATACGTTATTCTAGATCTTTATTTTTCTATTTTTTGGTTATGTGATGTTATCCAAAACCTCTTACATTCTGACATCACGTGGATCTAGATCTTATTTCTCTTTAAACATCTACATGTGTAATTATTGTAATTTGAGAACGGCAATACGAAATATAATTTAAAGATCAATTGACTTACCTTAAGGAAAATTGATCGGAATTATATGAGTATTGCCGTTCGAAGAATTACAATCCCTCCCTTTACCCTTCCCTACCAGATCTAGATCTTGCTCTTAAAAAAAAAAATTGTAATGAGTAATGCGAGTGATCGAGCGGCATCGGCAGGGAACCGGAGACCCAGGGGCGGAGGGAATTTGCTTTAAAATTCGTGCTGCAGAGCTCAGAAAAAATTGGTACTACATGTGTAATTATTGTAATTCTTCGAACGGCAATACTCATATAATTCCGATCAATTTTCCTTAAGGTAAGTCAATTGATCTTTAAATTATGATTATGCGGTCTGATGGGTGTTCGGACCGTTAGGCGCAGTACGTGAATTTAACGCGTTGATTACTGCGGGACCGAGGTGATGAAGATGAGGGGCGGGATTTAGGACAGGAGATGAGTGGGCGGAGCTTGTAGTGGGCATTAATGTGGAAAAAGGTTTTCAAAAGATGCTTTGTCTGGTCTGGGTTTTGTTAGAAGTTCGTTATAGAGCTTTCACTATTGATTGTGAGTTTGTCTTTAAATTTTGTGTGGGTCTTTATTAAGTGTTGTTTAATTGTGTCTATGTTTAGGTCTGCGTGTAGGTCAGCGGTTCTAATGAACCATGGGGCGTCAGTAATTATTCTTAGAATTTTGTTTTGGAAAACTTGGAGCTTTTGTAGGTGGGTCTTGGGGCAGTTTATGAACAAAGGAGCGGCGGCGTAGAGGAGTTTGGGTCTTATAATTTGGGTGTAAAGGAGCAGTTTATTTTTGAGAGAGAAGGGACTTTTTTTGTTTAATAAAGGATAAAGTTCATTAAAGGAGCTGTTACATATGGAGAGGGTTTTAGTAATATGGGGTTTTAGGGATATTTTATGGTCGAGATAAAAACCCAAGTATTTGAGTTGGTTTTTATATGGGACCGGGAAGTTGTGGATTTTTATGGGGGGGATTGAGCGGTCTCGCCTCCGGGAGACCAAAATCGCTTCAGTTTTATCTGCGTTGATTTTGATCCTCCATCGGCTAGACCACTTGGATATAAGGTTCATGTGGGATTGGATATATGAATGGATTGTTTTAAGGTTTCTTTGAGGATGCATAGATTAGGATGTCGGCGGCGTAGAGGGCTATTTGGGTGCGGGGCGTTTTTGGCAAATCGGCTTGGTAAATGTTGTATAGGATAGGGGATAGAGGTGAGCCTTGAGGAACACCTGCGTTAATATTGCGGGTAGGAGAGTGGGTGTTATTGATTTTGACTTGAAAGGAACGTTTATTTAGGAGAGGTCAAAAGCTTTTTCAACGTCCAGAGCCAGCATGAGGGTGGAGTGGGAGCGATTTAGGGAGTCAATGAGGCTCTGCTGGACTCTGCACAGTTGGTGAACTGTGGAGAGCCCCTTTACAAAGCCACATTGCTCCGCAGGGATAATTGGGTGGGAAATTAAAAATGATTCAATATGGGATAGGATTATTTTCTCAAGGATTTTGCCTAAAGTGGGGAGGAGACTTATTGGACGCCAGTTTTGGGGAAAAGTAAGGTTTTTGCCGGGTTTAGGAATAACAATGACCGAAGCCGATTTCCAGGGGGATGGGAAGTAACAGTGTTTTAGGGAGTTATTGTAAATGAGAGAACTTACTTAGTGAGAGAACTACTTAGTAAACGCGGTAACAGTAGTGGTGGTACGGACACGAACGATACTGAGGTATTAACGCGGTGATAAATTAATAATTAACGCGGTCGCGCATTTATTAACAAAATAGAAACTTTCCTAACTTTGCTGGGCAAATCTTAGTTGTCAATAAGAATCTTGAAAATTATTAATTTATTATTAATATATTTTTTTTGGAAAAAGAACCGAGTAATTCTATAGTGTTAGAATTTCACAGATAAGGGAATTCCATATTTTAAAAATCCCTTATACAGGCAAAAAAAGAAAAAAGAAAACAGCACTCCGATCGCCTACGGTCGGCACTCGGCACGTGAGGAATCGAGATTCGAGTTAATTCATTATTCCGCTCGAACAATAAAGAGCCGTCGAGTTGCTGTGATAAGATTTCGTTTGTCGTGTGCACAATAATTACTATTGTTTTTGTGTATTTGTTTATATCAGAAGTTGGACTGACACGCCTACATTCACTCTATTATAATGGAAGGAGCCAGCAGTGAGGTGCTTCTGGAATTGCTTAAGGCAATAAAATCTTCTAGAACAGCTCCTGAGCATGTTGATTTGCCGATTTTTCGTCCAGATTTTACGGATACAAAAAAATGGCTGGCCGAAATCGAAAGTATAAAAAATGAATTTCAATGGTCAGATCAGCAACTCATTGTTAGAGTAGGAAGATTTTTAACGGGAGTATCCAAGACCTGGTTTGATAATTGGTCCCCGGATGTTAAAAGTTGGGAAGTTTTTTTTAGAGATTTTTCCGAGGCTTTTCCTCCCAAGAAAATTTTAGGAGAACTTCTTTCAAAAGCAGCTGACTTTAACAGCAATCGGTGTAATACCTATGAGGCGTATGTTTTTGAAAAGGTTAATCTTCTTCGAAATTCACGTGTACACTGGGAAGAACCTGATCTTGTCGAGATTGTCGTGCACGGAATTATGGAGAGCGATGTAAGGGTAACCGCCAGCAATCAAAATCATAAAAAAGTTTCAGAGCTAATGGGCTTGGAAAATTAAAAAAAAATATATAAGGTACTGTTGGGTAATAAGGCCGGGTTAAGAAAAATATTTTTGTTATAACCAAATAAAAAATATTTTTATTACAAAGTAAGATACAAAAGATAAATCAACATGTATTCTTTTAAAAAACATAACTAAAAAATGAAAACAAGAATTTTTAAACATTCATAATGCAAAAAAATAAAAACAACTCTTTTGGCCTTATTACCAGCATAGGCAGGTAATATGGCCACGGAGTAAAATTTGTAGCAGGTAATAAGGCCGATTTTTAAAATTTCCTCAGGGCATGCATTCAGGGCAAATAAATGCTTCTTTATCTTCAACTGTTAGTCCAACACATTCTTCGTGAACCCAAGTACCACAAGATGAACATGCTCTCATATCGGCTACAAAGTCAAGCAGGCAAACAGAACACATCCATACAGCTGAAAGGCTCGTAGTTGGCGTATTGGCGGACTTCCTCTTCACAACAGAACCCTTTTTTGAGATATTGGTAACCTTTTTACCAGAACTACGATCCTTAAATATGTGCCTTTTGACCTCTTGAGCACGATAATTCAAAGCCTTTCTTCGATTGGAGGTTTTTATTGGTGCCATATCAGGTGTAACTAAAACTTCAGAGAAAGAGTTTTGATGTGAAGTTTCTCCTTTTTCAGCTAAATCTTCTGACTGAGTTGATTGAGACTGAGACTGATCTGCAGGGCTGGTACTGGAATGTACTGTTGAATTATCCTTAGTTGTCTTAAATAATGTTGCTAATGGAATATCATCTTCCGAATCCCAAAGTTCTTCCCTTACTATGGCACTTTCCTCACTATTTTCAGCTGCAATATTTTGACCACGATGAGTTGGAAGACTTGGGGCGAATGCATGTTCAGGAATGGCGTTTCTACTGAACGGGTAGATACCAGTTGATCTAAAACCATTGCAGATGTTATTAATAGTCATGCACTTTCCCCAGACTGGCGTGAATACATCAGAAAATCTCTCTTTACTCAACCTTCTATCAGGATGTTGACTCCAATATTCAAGAAGCTGTTGATCCCAGTGGGATTCAAAAGACCGGAAAACGGATTTGTCCATTGGCTGGAGCTCGTGAGTCGTATTACTGGGTAGGCATAAAAGCTCAATTCCTAAAGTTTCTGCCTTTTCAGCAATGGACTCATCTAGGTGACTTGACGCTCCATCAAAAATTAAAATTGTTGGAGGGGAAGACATAAATTGTGAGAAGTGCTCCAGCCATTTGATAAATATCTCAGTCGTCATGCTGCCCTTTGCGGTCATGTGTACAGCTGAGCCTGCTGGTAAACCATCAGAATAGCAAGGTTTTCCACGTTGCCCTTTGAATAAAGTCATAGGTGGTATGACATGGCCTAGGGCATTTGCACAAGCGACTACTGTGACGTTTTCCGCATGTTCAGGCGCCACTAAGTGCACTCTTTTGGCACCTTTTTGGGCTAGTACTAGCTGCTGGTGATGAAGGGTTAATCTGCAACCCTTCTCATCCATGTTGTAAATTTTTTCGGGGCTATGTTTTAATCCGGTTCTACACAGCAGAGCATCCAATTTATCAAAATAATCATTTACAATGAAATGATTCAATTTCTGAGCTCGGGCAGGATTTAATTGCTGTGCTTTGCGTTGAGCTATTTGTGGATGACGTCTTAGAAAGGCACGGTACCATTCTTTACCCGCCAATTTTTTTTTCCCGGTTAAATTTATGTTTAACGCTCATTTTCTCACAATAATTGAAAACACTTCGGCGTAAAACTTTCGAAGTTAACGGAAAGCCTCTGCTAGAAAATCTCAATATTTTCCTTTCTAAGTCCGTTTCCTGTTCCATATTTAATACTGGTTTTGCTCCCAATGACCTGTTTGAGGAACCGGATTTAAGGTGATTCCTTAAGGTACGACGCGGAATCCCAGATTGCTGTTCCACCCATTCTTGAGACCGACCACTCCTTAATAGCTGAAGGGCCTCTTCCATCATTTCTTCGGTCCAATTTGCTCGTATTCCTCGATTTTTTTTCCCCATAACTGAAAAATAAAAAAGTATTTTCTACTGCGTATGTAGGAGACAGATAATATGGCCGGAACATTATAGCTACAGCTATAATACTTACCTAAGCTAGAAAACTGCTCCGCGCTGTAACTGTTGCTGACACGTTGGTATAAAAAACTATTTTCTAAGACTTCCGCAGGAATCCTACATGGAAAAACAACTTTTAGACCATCTTGTAATAGGCCTTATTACCTGGCTAGAAACTTAAAGGTAACCATTTCGGCAGGCAATAAGGCCGGGAGCTCATTGCATTGAGATAGGGTGGGAAATTTCTTTAAAAAAATATATAAGTAAGTAAAAAATATATAAGTAATGGGATTATTTTTTTAAGACTTTTGCCAGCGTAAACAGTTAAGATAAATTTACAAAAAATTACGCATTATTTTGTAGCCGGCTTTATTATCTGCAAACAAATTTAATGGTAAGGCAGGTAATAAGGCCGCGGCCTTGTTACAAGTCTGGCATCCATTTTCTTTTTGAGGTTAGATGTAACAAAAAAAGAGTAAATAAAACGAAACAACTATGTTAAGTTAATCTATATACCAACACAATTTGGAAAATATAATGCAAACAATACTCTAATCAAACTACCAAAAAATGTTACTCACCTTTTGCAGGTATTTTTTACAACACGGGCACGAAAACACTTCCAAATTTTTAAACACGTGCATGTAGGTAAATGGAGGAATGTATACTAGCTCGCAAAGCGCCAACTGTTTTGTGTTAGATCTGTCTACACCTAGATGGTGCCACTAGGACCACAGAATATTACCAACCCAACCCAACCCAACAGTACCTTATATTTTCCCAAAAATAAATACAACATAAGTTTATAAGAACAAGGACGTTTATTTCAAGTTGTTAGGGTAAGTATTTGCAAAGTTATAAGGCTGCTAGTCTGGGGTTTTTTATACCTCCTGAGATTCCGTCCCAATTACGCGCTACGTCATAGACGCCGACGCGACGCGACGGTATATTATAGAGCGCTCGCTAGCCAGCCAGCCACAGCCTAGTGCCCAGGCGTTATTTTGACAAAGCAGCGTGCGCGGTCGACATGCTAGCGTCGGTCGTTGCGTCCACTTGGGCGCCTGTGACGTATCATCCCGGCCGCGCTGGTACAAGGAAAAAATTAAACATGGCGTATTTATTCGAATTTTGAAAATTAATTGTGAAGTAACTATAAATGCTAGAGAACTGAAATAAATTGCTAAATTTAAGTTAGAGCCTGCTCTTTTTTGCTAAAAAATAATCGAATTGTCGTTTCCAAGCTCATTGCCTACTTAGGATCTGTACCTAAACGTCAACCAGACAAAGCCAGATTGGAGAATAACATTTCCGATACAACTTCATTTAAACCAACTCAATCTTCCCGTAAACGCTTTTATGCAGGTGCTGAAAATGAGACATTTAAAAGAAAAATAACTATTACGTGTTTTATATGCGGTAAGGATGGACATTTTAAAAGATTTTGTCCTCAAAATAATGAGGCAGAAGCTCGTCCTATACAGGTCAATCCCAGTCCAGTACTACCCCCTTAACTTGCTCTTTTTGTGCTAAAAGAGGACACAAAGCTGAGGATTGCTTTTTAAAGAAAAGTATTGAAAAACGCCGAAGTGTAAATGTTTGTAAAACTGGCAATAGAAACTCGTTATGTGAAATGAAAATTGATGGTATAAAGATGAATGGAATTTTGGATACCGGTTCAGATATTTCGTTAATGACTAAGAAATATTTTAATAAATTTATTAATAAAATTGAAACCTGTTGTACCTGCATTAATGGATTATTGTCCGGACACTATATCTCAAATCAGTCTTTTACAGCTAATTTTGAAATGTCTAACGTTATGACAGAGTTAAAGTTTAATATCGTTCCGGATGACTTTCTGAAATATGATGTATTAGTGGGGTGCAATTTATACAACGATCCCAACATAATATCCGTTACAGTTTGACCATCGGATCTGTGTCTACGAAAAGAATGCGGGCGAAATTTTGAAGTGTTGTCACGTCTTACTGCAAAAATGAAATAGTATTGAATAAAAAGTAAATATAATGGTAAAATTAAGCTATTTAATCATAAAAAAGATAATAAATAATGTAATGCAGTTTAAACCATATTTTTTAGTTCTATTTGCTAATGTTTTGCATATTATAAAATCCAATATTGACTAACATTTATCCGAAATTCCTAATAAAACTTACAAAGCCGGCAACGTCGTGCTTTCGCGGAAGCATCTCGCTGTTTGGGGACAGGTGATTGGTTGATGACATCGCGGCCATTAATTAATTATTTTTATGCAGCTCTCTGTCTTTCTCTATCTTATTGAATCGCATCCTACCAGGTTTTGTGTAATTTTCGGAATAATATCGATTTCTTGCGGATTCAGTGGCGGCGGCGTATGTTAATACTTTTGAGCTATTAAACTGTTTTTATTGCTGTATTTTTAGGTACCTACTTAATTTCTGACCTATGACTTTTGAGTAGTGTAGCATAGTTTAGTTTATTTGCTATTATTGTTGTTGCTGTTTTGTTGTTGTTATGTGTTATTCGTTTCTTTGTTGTTAAAGTTCATAATTTTTAACAGTTTTTGTGTTATTTACGTTAAAATGAATAACTTTATTCATAGCCAGGCAAGGGAAGTGATTGCGAATATTTATAGGTAAGTAAAATGATAATAAGATAATTATAAAGCCTAAGCACAGTTATGAAAAAAAAAACATTAAAATAAAATCATAATTTATGCGACACTAAATTTCAAAAATTATGTACCTAATGTTGTAATAAATAAAAATCATATTCAATGAAATAAAACCAAGCTCGATTGCTTTACAAACAAAAAAGATTTAAAGTTAATGTTGGTTATTTTGAATATAAAATGTCTAAAAATATAAGTAATATGAATTGGAACGACGACTAAAAAAAATTGAATATCAAGATTATATACTTCTTGTACAAATTTTTAGGGTTTGCAATGAAGAAGCTACTAATAACTTCGTTAATCTACCAGTAAAGCGCAAACTTGAAAGAGTATCTCAATATACTGGCGTAAGCATTTCAGTGGTGAAAAAAATTCACAAAGAAGATGAAGAAAGAATGCGGACGGACCCCAACAAAATGCTTTCTAGTCCCGGCAAAAAAAGACCGCGAATGACGAAGGTGGAACAAGACGACAACTTTCATTTTCAAATAGTTAAACACCTAATAAATCGAATTTATATGGGTTTAAAGTTGTGCCTACTAGCAGAAAGCTGTTGCAAAAATTGCCAGAAGAAGAACATTTTCCAAAAATAACATCTTTAAGGTATAAATACCTAAGAGAAATAAAAAAACACCGAGCCGAAAGTCGCAATATTGTCTATTTAGATGAAACCTGGATAGACAATGACCTAACGTTTAAAAAATGCTGGCAGAGTGAGACTGTTACTGGAGTGGTTAGCAATATATCTTCAACAGGTACAAATTGATTATACTTATTTAAATAATAATTTAAATTATACATATTATGTAGTAAATTCAATGTTTAAACAGCATAATTCGGATTATCTGCCGTGCTCTTTCCCTCGCGATATCCAGGCATCGAGTACGGCACTCTTATTTTAAGTGAATAAACTAAGTAGGTGTATTACAAATTTTGTGTTTTCTTTACTTTACTTTTATCTCAAACTTCCCTAATCTTGTCTGTCATTTTTTTATTACATATTTACAAATAAAATATTTTAGAAGACTTTAATTTCAAAATTAATATCTTACCTACAAATACCTATTTTAAAGTTAAAACCAAACCATATTTTTTAATATTTAATACATTCAAATCTGTGTAATCGGTTTATAAAATTTCGCACGTCACTGGCCATTTCATGAATGAAATGAGGCGGGTCTAGTCTACAACCACGTTCCCCGCACCGATACCGCTTAGCTACAGATTGGTTGGGCAGACCTAGTCATGCTGGTACTAAAATTGAAAAAAATAAAGTGGCGAACGTTTTAACTATACTACCATCAACGTCGACGGATTTGGAAGTGGATGTCCCTGAAGCCTACAAGGATAATTTAGCTAAGCTTCTTCAACGTTTTGGAAGCATCGTAGCCGCCAGTGGAAATGCTGTCGCTTGTGTAAATGTGTTTTTTTGGAAATAAAAATTCATATCTTTGGCTGTATGGCTAGCGAAACGATGAAATTTGGCGTAGGATCTCTTAATACATTGAGAATCATGGATCCGTAAACAATTTTTTTTTCCGGTACCACCAAACGGAGCGGTACTGTCTCAAAGTCAAAAATTCATAAAAAAACGGGTCAAATTCCTTCCGGGTGCGAGAACTCAAATAAAAAGCTTTTAAACGACTTGAAATTTTTAGGACATAAGGGTCGGTGGGGGCTTAAGAGTTGTATGCTTTTTGGGCCAGATCCGTATACAGGGTGAGTTATTATAAGCGAACAAAAGTGACTAAAAAAAAAATTGAAACTTCTCCAGAGGCTAAAAAAAAATTTTTATAAAAAAAGTGTTTCGGCGAAAAGACTTCGTTTTATAAGAGATTTAACATACTTGGAGCTTTTTTTTGTAAAAAATTTATTTTACGAGTTCTGGCATTTTCAGTTTTTTGGAATTTTCTGCCAAACGATACTTATTTTGGGAAATTTTTTTTTTCAAAAAATAACTTCATCTTTTACCTTTCATATGCTATATAACCGAAATTTTTGGAAACCATACAGGGCGAGCAATAATGAACTTTACCCATCAAGGTCCGACCTGAAAATCACATTTTATTTAATAACTTTTCAGTGGTGGCACCTAGACCATTTATATTCTCAAGCATTAAATACTTTAATAACCCCATTATTTATGTAAAATTACAATCTTCCAACATTAATAGGTTCTGAGCAATTCGAATTTTCGCGTTTAATTCATTTGCCACGTTCCTGTACATGGTGAAAGGATCAAACAACATCTAAAGGATCCGAAATTTTGTTTTACAACACATACTAAAATTTCAGGGTTCCAGCGATAGTACAAGTACCCGAAAAATGCGATTTTATGAAAAAAGTCCATTTTTTTGCGTTTTTGCAGGTAATTGGAGGTGTCAACCTAAACTCTAAAGAAATGGCTGGTGGCAACAATACTTTGACGCATGGTGTGGGAAGATTTTTTGCTCGTGACAGGTAGCCGGGACTTGGTTGGGTTTTTTGTAAAATTATGAATGAAAATGAACGGGAAACGATCAGAGAAAGGAAGCACCGAATCAGAAAATGAATGGGCTTTCCGAATCTGTGCATATCAATTGCGGAAATTGTGTATTGCGGCCAGGAAAATTCGGCAAACATTTTGACGTCTTCGAAAAATGCCGTTTTTTTGACAAGTCAGTGGTTTTATACCGGGGTGGGACGAAATGAAATTTGCCCTATTATTTTATTAAAATTATTCGAATATATACACGGGTCAGTCGTAATGATCTATTTAATTTAAAATAAGAATTTAGATATTTTGTGAGTTTTATGCTATTTAGTTTATTATTATTAAATGTTAACAATTCTTAAACATTGCTTTTGGGATATAGATAAAAATTTTATGAAATTATTGATTTTTAAGGTTAGTCGAGTATCATAACTTTTTTGGTATTGGTGCGATTTGGTTGAAATTTGGTATCTAGTACCTATTTCGGATAAGATTAATAAATTTTGACAGATATTTGACATGACTATGTTTTAAGGTCACGTGACTATTGGTACTTTTTTGCTATGAGTCCGATTGGGTTCAAATTTGGTATTTGGGGTTTATTTAGGATGCAATTATTAACTTTTCACAGATATTTGACATTTGACTTCCAGGTCACGTGACTATTGTAACTTTTTTGCTATTGGTCTGATTGGGTTCAAATTTGGTATTTGGGCTTTATTTAGGATGCAGTTATTAATTTTTGACAGATATTTGACATTTGACTTCCGGGTCACGTGACTATTGTAACTTTTTTGCTATGAGTCCGATTGGATTCAAATTTGGTATTTATGCTTTATTTAGGATACAATTAATAAATTTTAACAGATAATTGACAAATTATATTTTAAAGTCACGTGACTTTCATAATTCTTTTGCTATTGATCCGATTGGGTTGAAATTTAGTATTTAGGCTTTTTTTAGGATGCAAGTAATAAATTTTGCCAGAAATTTGACAGATTGAATTTTAAAGTCACGTGACTTCCATAACTTTTTTGCTATTGATCCGATTGGGTTCAAATTTGGAATTTGGGGTTTATTTAGGATGCAATTGTTGATTTTTTACAAAATTTTAAAATATTGAGTTCTAGGGTCACGTGACTATCAAAATTTCCTATTTGATTGAAATTTGCTATTAGATGATATGTATGACCCTATTCCTTTTATCTTAATTAGTTAAATTATTTCTTAAATTTGCCTTTAAAAAAAAAATTAAAAAATCATCGGTTCGAATACATAGGCTTTAAAGGGAACTTATCTTCTTTCGTAATATTGTAGCATTATTATAGATTTTGAAAAATTTTGTCATAAAGCTTTTTCATTACTTTTTGAATGGTCTTTAGCCAGAAGAAAGAAATTTTGAATTTGGAGCATGTTTTGAAAAATTTTCATTTTGGGCCGGATTTTGTTTGAAAATCGATAAATGCAAATAAATAGGTTTTCTGTTCATTTTAGAGTCAAATCGATAATAACCTTTATGAAAGGTATCCTGAAGTAGTACAAGATAGAATAATAAAAAATTAAAGTTTTTCCATAGGGCTCTTGATATTTTGATATTTATGATTAATAGTTTTTTACAATTTTCTCCGATTCTGTGATAGTTAGAATCAATTCGTTTTAACATTCGGATACCTCGTAATATTTCCGAAAACTTTTGTTTAAGACAAAAAGTTGTCAGAGTTATAGTTTACTTAGAAAAAAATAAAAACCATTTTTTCGAAATTTTCATGGCTATAACCCTTTCGATTGTGGAGCAAAAAATTTTTTTTTTCTTGGGTTTTTTTTACTGGAAATTGCCAACTAAGAGCTTACATTATAATTTGTCGGTTATCATTTTAAGAAAAAAAATGCTACCGTGGGAAAAAACGAGTTTTTTTTTATTTTTTTTCACATTTTTACTAATATCTCGACTTCTATAGCTTCGATTCAATTCGTTGATGGTTTTTATTATTCCTTATTCTCCTCCTGTTAATTCTTTTTATATTTTATTACAATTGCCTTTCGAAATAAAACTGAAAAATTTAAAAAATCGACGGAAAATCCCGGTTGACTTATCTCTATACATAGGCTCTTATGGAACCAAATTTTTCCCTTTATATTATGGGGTAATATAAAGGGAAAGAGTACCCACTCAAATAAATCTTGGAAACTTTTGTCATAAAGCTTTTTTATTAGTTTTTAAATGATTTTTAACCAGAAAAAAGAAATTTTTAATTCAGAGCATATTTTGAAAAAATGCTCATTTTGAGCCCGGATTTTGCTTCAAAATCGAAAAATGCAAAGAAATAGGTTTTCCGTTTATTTTAGAGTCAAATCGGTAATAACCTTTTTCAAAGGTACTCTGAAGTAGTACAGGATAGAAACATAAAAAGGTAAAATTTTTCCATAGGGCTCATGATAATTCGATATTTATGTTTCATGGTTTTTCTTTATTTTCTCCCATTTTATGATAGCTAGAACCGATTCGATTTAACGTGCGGATACCTCGTAATATTCCTCATAACTTTTATAAAAAACAAAATGTTGTTAGTCTTATAGTTTATTTTAAAAAAAATAAAAACCGTTTGTTCGAAATTTTTTTTGTATATACTCCTTTTGATTTTGGAGCAAAAAAAAAATTTTTTTTCTTGGTCTTTGATCCCTCAGGATCTTCAGTTCAAGGTTCACATTGAAATTTGCCTGTAACCAATTTTGGAAAAAAAAGATAGTACAGTGGGAAAAAATTATTTTTTTTGTTTTTTTCATACTTTTACTAATATATCGGATTCTAAAGCTTTGATTCAATGTATTGAAGGCTTTTTTTATTCCTTATTCTGTTCCTGTTAAATCTTTTCATATTTTATTACAATTACTTTTCAAAATAAAAAAGAAAAATTAAAACAAATCGACGTAAAATCCCGTTTGTTCTATTTCAATAAATAGACCCTTATGGGAGCTTCTCTCAGAATTTGGTATTTATGGTTTATTTAGGATACAAGTAATGAATTATGGCAGATAACTGACATTTGAGTTTCAGCCTAGGTCATGTGACTACCGTAACTTTTTTGCTAACGGTCCGATTTAGTTGAACTTTGTAATTTGATTTAATGAGTTTTTAGGCTTTATATTTACAAAACCTCTTTATTAGCAATAAATGTTTTTAGTCAAACATGTTATGTTTTTTTTAACTAAATGTATAGTCATGATCTCTGATTATTAATGTTATTTAGTAGCTATATTGCGTTTGACAGTGCGATGGTCGCCACGAATCTCAAATACCATTGCAAGAAAGCAAAAATGGTTAACATCAACTAATATTAAATTATTATCATTAAATATTACAATAATAATATTAAATATTATAACATTAATATTATATACAAAAACCCAGAAACTTATTCGTAAAATCTTAAAATGAACATAATAAAATAACCCAAACCTAGCAAAAAAAAGTTCGTCAGCGACGACAACGCTTAAATGTCGCCGTTGCGAATCGCTCCATTAAATCATCGCTACATAGAAGCACCTTAAAACTACAAGGACAAAGTTACCCGTGCTTTTGACAAATAAACGTATATGGAGCGGTATCCGGGGTAACCAGCGTAAATAAACATTCATTTTATATTCCGTTTTGCATTATAAGCGTTATAAGATTTCTCTCGGAAATTTTTTAAGGTTTATTTTGTGCCTATTTTGAGGAATATTAATTATTTCGACGTTCTATAATCGGTTTTAGTTATAAGTTTGTTTCTGTTCGTTTTTTAGGTCAGTGATTTGGAGGCATAAGCAGTTAAGTTTTATTGTTGTGGCGATTGCCTTTCTCAAAGGCCTAAACCAAGCAAGCAATAGAGTTTGCTCATTGTATGCTATAGATTATGTTTTCTCCAGTTTCAATTTAAAAAATCAAGGTAAGTTTTTTTATAATTTATGTATATTATAAACATGATATTTTTTATATAATAAATATGGGAAGGTGAAAAATACAGCAGAACAGAGTGGTAATTAGGGTTAATGATGTAAACATTCATTTTATATTCTTTTTTTACATAGTAAAAGTTTTAAAATTTCCTTTGGAACTTCTTAATGTTTCTTTTGTGTTTTTATATGTATTTTATGTTGTATTTTATGTTTTATGTTGTATTTTAATTTTAAGGATCACTCAATGTTGTATCAACCGTTTATAGCTATACATTAATTTTCTATTGTTTATAGGTTCGTGATCTGAAGCAATAATTATTATTAGACTTATTAGACCTGCACTCGCTCTGCTGCAGTGATAGACCAAGCAAGCAAGCAAGCAAGCAAGCAAAGTTTCTAAACATATTTGACTCATTGCATCCTATAGTATTGGTACATAGTTCCATTCTACAAAATCAAAGGTAAGTTTTATCTAACTTTATGCATTATCAAGATTGTGACATTTAACAGTCATTTTTAAAATACATTCTCCTTATAAATATGTATTTACATTAAAATTATGTGCATGCTGTAAGACTATGCATTCTATAAGTATACCAATCAGAGGTTTAAATTGATTTTAAGATGCATAAAGTGTAAAGAAATTTATTGTGTGAACAAGAACAAAATGAGAAAAATGTATATATAAATAATTTCTTTTTAGTCAAGTAGTGTTTTTAAAAGTACTTTATAGAAACTTTCAAAGTTCTTCTAGAGCAAAAATTAAACCTAATAATTGTTCCTTATCTGCTTGTATTTAACTAAAATTATTTTAGAAGTAATGCATTTTGTACTACAAGTTTATTTCAAATATGTAAAGTATTTTTTATGACAATTATTATGCCAATTTATATCTATTATATGATCACTTAATGGGACTTAAGTTTTTAGTTTTTTATATCTAAATATATACATCCTTAAGTGCCTTTATTACTCTACTTACTTACTATGTGTCTACTAATATTATTAAATTAAATTTTTTATTGTTTGCTTTTTTGTAATGAATATATAGTACATATATAATAATAACTAAATAACTAATAAATATAATTATATATATATATATATATATATATATATATATATATATATATATATATATATCCGGGGTGGCACAGACAAAAAGGAACACCTAATAATTTTTTTTCTTTTCAAGATAAATAAATTAAATTTGGTATAGCGATAGAATAGTTATAAGAGCATCTGTTGACATATTCTATTGTTTTCCATCACTTCCGGTTTAACAGGAAGTGACATGCATTGAAAGTTTAAATTTTTAATTAAGTAATCACGAAAAAATAATTTGTATGCATTTTATGACCTAAGTCTTTTACACGCCTATTTAAAATGTCCAAATCATTAATTTTGGCATTTACTTTATTTTTTTAAATAGCATATTATTGGGAACAACCACTTTTGAAATGCGGTTTCTTTTTCCCAATAATTTGATATGATTATTTTTTAAATCGGTGGTTAAAACTATTTTTCCGTGATGGCTTAATTAAAACTTAAGATTTTCAACGCGTTCACGGCACCATATTTTAAACTTTTAAAAAAAATATTTTTCCTATGAGTATCAAACAAAAAGTAGCAAAAACTAGTATCATTGTTTTCAGAATATTATTTTCTATCGAAATACATAATAATATAATATAATACATAAAAACTACTCTTATAATAATTTCATTTATATACCAAATTTCATTTGTTAATCTTAATAATCTTAAAGAGTAAAATGGCTATTAAGTGTTTCCTTTTTCCTGTGTCACCTGGTATATATATCCAGTTATAATTATATTTATATAAAAATACTGGAATATATTTATATATATATATATATATATATATATATATATATATATATATATATATATATATATATAGTTTTTATTATAAATGTACTATATATTCATTACAGGAAACCAAACAATCAAAAATTTAATTTAATAGGACCTTAGGACCGATACCTCAATTAACCTTAATATTATTTACATCCTTCGGAGTTCTAATAAACTATACTTGTAGGTAGGATGTTAGCTACATTTTTATATGTAGTAGAGCAGTAATGAAATTGAGGCAGAAGATTTGATTTCAATATTGTGAATATTGGAAAAAGATAACTTATGACAAAAAATGTTTACAATTGTTCTGTATTTTAAAATTATTCTTAATTAATTATTATTCATTATTAATTGTAAAGTCTAGATTTTTTATTTCATTCATCTAAATTTTTAATATCTTTTAATTGATTGCATTATAATGTGATTTAATTTCGATTTAACATTAGTAGGTTTATTTCTGCCATTTAAAATTCCATCCACAAATATAGTAAACTCCTATAAGATATATATAACAATTATAAATAAGGCCTAAAATCTAAAATAAAAAAGTCTTTAAATTCTTATAGAACATATGCATATAACTATGTTTTAAATGGGTGATATAGATTGTTCTATAATATTTTCTTGCTGGACAACTTTTCAATAAATATTCTATTAAAATTACTGGTTAAATTGTCAATTTCTAAAAAATGTAGCCAGGATTGTCGTTAAAGTATACTTAATAAATTTTTCAGATGCCAAAAATGAGTAAAAAGTCCGCTAAGACGAAAAACATCCAGAAAAAAAAATATATTTATCCAAAAAATTGGAAAATACAGAAAGCGGTAACAAAGAGAAAAATTTACAAAGTACTAGTAAACAAGTACATGTGCAACACAAGTTGCCCATAAACAAGATCCCAGAGGATAGTACAAGTAAGGTAAAATTCAATGAAGTTGTAATAGAGTCTAATAAGCGAAAGTCATTAACGGTTATTGACAACAATGAAGTATTGTCATCAAAAACTGTTAATCATAAAAAACAAAAAGTTATTGATTCTTTTCAAAAGTTATCCCATACAGGTGAAATTCAGAATAGTGACAAAATGCAGGAAGACACTACAATCAATCATCCAACCAAGTTTGAACTAGCATTAAGAGAAGGCCCCACGATTGTTTGCAGCTGTTGTTTGAGATTATGGTTTCCCACTTCATGTAGAGGAGACACAAACTATTCAGGTTAAGCTCAAGAGAAAAATGAACTATAAAAATTATTATCCTGGAACCATACGGCCCGCAGTTGTTCTAAAAGCGGCAAAATTTTTGTGTCAACAACCTCTTTACATACAAGAAGGCATAAAGCAATCAGATGATTGGGAAAAAAATATTAATGACTATATACGATCTCAAGTAGAATCCTCTGCACAGATCTTAAATGAAGGCTCAAAAGTGGTGGAACTGGATTCTAAAACAGTGTGTAGTGAAAATTTTGAAGAATTGTTCGATAATGCGTTTTTCGAAACAATGGAAGTGAAAAAATATTCAAGCAGAATCTTCAATTGAAAAAAACAATATATACAATTTAGAGGAATTCTTAGATGAAGAAGAAGAGCCTTTAAATCCTGGGGGCCAAGAAACTTTGCTTGACAAATGTAACCTAGAAAATATCTGTTTTGCCCCAGTAGAAGGTAAAACGCCAATACATTTGATGCTGGACCAGTTTAGCGATGAACTCTCATTTCCTACACTTTTCTGTGGACATGCTAACCAATTTCTTACAAAATTCTCCTATTCTGACCAGACGAAAATACAACTCCAGCACAAAGACAGGCGATTTGCAAGGACAGACTATCTGTTGTATACATTTAAAAAACGTCAACTAATCCAATTATCCAGTGCAATTGCAACATGTCTCAGAAAAAAGAGGAATGAGGATTACAAGACAAAATTACTGTGTATGATTCGTCAATTTGGAATCCCTACACTGTTTTTTACTGTGTCAGCAGCCGAAACAGCATGGCCCGAATTAATCAAGTTATTAGCAAGTTGTTGATCAAAAAGATGTTACTCTAGAGGAGGCCGCGAGTATGTCCTACTTAGAAAAAACTCGCTGAATTAGAACAGATCCGATAACTTGTGCCAGATACTTTGATTATCAGTTCAAACTGCTATTCAAGCATATAAAGAGTCAAAATGGACCCTTTAAACAAAATCCCATAGAGCATCATTATTACCGCATAGAATTTCAACATCATGGATCCCCTCATGTTCACGGGTTATTGTGGTTATCCAATGCTCCAAAATTCCAAGAAACACTAGAAAGTTTCAAAGAGTGTGCCGAATTTGCGAACAGGTATATTACCTGTAATAGCGATTTAGAAAGTGTCCGTGATATAATTCAGTTTAATACGCATCATTATTCTAAATCGTGTCAAAAAGAAGTGCGGGGACACAAAGTTTGCAGGTATGGTATCCCATACCTTCCAATGGATAAATCGGTAATTCTAACGCCAATAAAAATTGACAAAACCAAGGAAGCGGATTAATGTAAGGCCATGTCTGAAAAGTTTTTGATGATAATGCGTAAGCTTAAAGATAAACCAGATTTGTCATTCGAAAACTTTTTGGCTGACCTTGGTATGTCTAAAGATGAGTATCTTAATGTTATACAGCGCAACATATTAAAAACCACTTTATTTTTAGAAAGGCTGCCAAAAGATGGATTTATTAACAATTTTAATGCTGAAATGTTCTCCATGATGAAGAGCAACATGGACATTCAATTAGTTATTGAGCCATATGGTTGTTGCACCTACATAGTCAACTATATCAATAAGTCCCAAAGAGGTGTATCTGATATTTTAATGAAGACTATGGAAGAAATTAAAAAAGGTAATTTAGATGTTAAGGGCAAACTTAAATCTCTTGCAGCAGCTTTCTTAAATGCGAGCGAAGTAAGTGCCCAGGAAGCCGCCTACAGCGTGTTACAACTACGATGCATGACACCTGTACCTCCTATGTATACATCCATACAAATCCAATCAGGGAAAGGACAAAAATGTTGAAACCATTAGCACAACTTAAAGAAATGGACAATGACGATCCCAATATTTATTGTGATGGTCTTATAGAACACTATGAACAGCGGCCTGATGAGATGGAAAACATATGTTTGGCTGAGTTTGCGGCCTATTATGATTTCTTTAAGAAACAAGCAGAAACAAAGGCTAATGGTTTACCCTTAAAAGATGGAAATGGCGTTTTAGTTAAAAGGGGTCATGCTAAAATTTTAGCCTACCGTAGTTATGGACTTTAGCAAGACCCTCTTAACTATTATAGGGAACAAATAATGTTATACATCCCATGGAGAAATGAAGTGGATGAAGTTGAAAATGAGAACATTGATCAACAGACCATATACAAAGATCGATACCAAGAGATTGTTGCAAATCGACAAAAGTTCAATGTCTTAGATGAACAGGTAATCGACGAAGCACTGAAACTTGCCGAAGACCGATCAAATCAATTAGTCGATGGTGGATTCGGTGGAGAAATCGATGATGAGTTTATGCCTTATGGACTAGACAACCCCATTTATGATCCATTCAATCACATCATCGATAAGAAAGACGACGAAGCGCCAGTAAAACATATCGCTTTCCCAACGCCTCATCAGATAAGCGATTCAGAGTATGAAGCCCTCATAAGCAAACTGAATCACAAGCAGTATCAGTTCCTTAATGTCGTGCAAGATAGTCTAATTGAAGGGGAAACTTTCTACTGCACACTTAGTGGTCCAGCAGGTACAGGCAAAAGTCACCTGATTACGGCAATAACCCAGTCGTTATTGCTCCATTTCAACTCAATACCGGGAAATAATCCTCAAAGTTTAAAAGTGTTACTTTGTGCGCCTACAGGTAAAGCGGCATATCGGAGGTATAACCTTACATGCGGCATTATCGTTACCCGATACACAGTATGGTAAACAACTAATTCCGTTACACCATGACACCGTTAATACTATTTATTGTAATTTGTGTGACTTAAAATTAATTATTGTAGATGAATATTCCATGGTTGGCGCCAGATTGACCATATTAACAGTAGATTGCAGCAAATCTTTAAATCTGACGTCATCTTTGAAAATATGTCAATAATTTTATGCGGCGATAATCGTCAATTACCCCCAGTAAGGGATATGTATATTTTTTGCCCAGTAAAAACAAATCCGTATAAAGAATTATGCGGAACGTATCTGTGGGATCATTTTAAATATTTTGATCTTTCAGAAATAATGAGACAGAGTGAAGATAAGTCTTTTGCAGTTGCCCTCAATAATATGGCGTTTGGTAAAATGACCGACGAAGATGTGCAATTGATCAAGTCCAGGGAAGTCGACAGTATTGACCAAATTCCTGAAGACACTATGCATTTATTTTCCACCAATGCAGAAGTAGATGCATTCAATGAAATGAAACTGTCTACATTTAAAACCGAGCGAGCCGTAAGTCAAGCCAGAGACGTAATCAAAGGGAGTTGCTCAGAACGACTAAAACATTTATTTCTGGAACACGCAAAAAGCTTAAAAAAGGGGGAGAGTTTTGGCCTAATGTTAAATTTAATATTGCAGGTAGATGCCAAATATATGATTTCAATGAATGTGGACACCAGTGATGGAATAGTTAATGGTGCAACAGGCATCCTACGTCAAATAGACTATGACCGAAATAAAATTCCATTCAGAGTGTGGATGGAGTTCTTCGATTCTAAGTCAGGCCAGGAATGCCGCAAGAGAAACGAATCTCTTAAGAAGTCTATGGGTGTGTTATACACTCGGACGCCCATAGAAAAAGCTGCAAGAGCTATTAAAGTTCAAAAAGGCAGCAATGTTCACGTTGAGCGTCTTCAGTTTCCTCTTGTAATCAGTGAAGGAATTACAATCCACAAGAGTCAAGGTGCCACCTACAAACAGATGGCTGTTCACGTTGGAAATCGCATGAGGAGAACCAGTACCTATGTTGCTTGTAGTCGGGCCACAAAGCTTAGTGGCCTCTACATCATTGGTAACTTTAAGGCCCCCAAACCGGTAACCGAAAAGGATGCCGCTTATAAAGAACTGGTAAATATGCAAGAAAACAAACTTATAACATCCAGGTATGACACTCAGTATTTTAATGATTCTAATCTCAAATACATTATTCCTTATCAAAATGTGCAAAGTCAACCAAAAAATTTTAATTTTATAAAAAATAATCCCATTTTTAAAGACGCACATTTCCTAATTTTTGTTGAAACCTGGTTACTTAAAAAGAAACAAAATTTACAAATAAATGATTTTGAAGTGTTTGCCAACCTAAATAACGATCAAACTGTAAGTAAAACCCTATGGCATAATTTGTTTCAAGAAAAAAAATGTATCAGCAAAAATAAAGTCAGTGAAAAAATACACCAAAGATTTCTGTGGTACAGTGTTTCAATCAATCACATTTTACTTGAATGAAATTTATGTCATAGCAGTTTATATTCCCCCAAAATTGAGCATTGCACATGCTAAATTTTGTTTGGAAGAGATTATTGATCAACAAAGTGATATCCTAATCATCGGTGATTTTAATCAAGATATTATTAATCAAAATGAAAATGGTTTGAAAAATTGTTTAATATCTAAAGGTTTAAGTTGCAAATTGAGTGTTGGCGAATCAACTACAAAATCAAAAACTCAAATTGATTGGCTTTTTAGTAATTTTAATAATTTGAGTTACAATATTTAAAATACTGTGTATAGTCACCATAAATCGCTAGTGGTTAGTATTTATGATAAAGGTTTTATTCCCAAGCAGGTAAAAAACGTTGATAAAAATAAACAATCTACAAAAGGCTCTACTGAACTAAAATTTAATACCAAGCAAATGCAAATTTTACCAACACAAAATACATTGGCTATCTCTACTTACCAAAGTGTAGAAGATAATAATGACAATATGGTAGTAGATATTAGTTCAGATGTCGAAAACAACCCCAACTTATTTACTAAACCGCCTGCTTTATTAAATACCGATATGGTATCATGTTATGCAAATAGCATCGTACAGTCATTTTTATGTTTACCTGAATTTCGCTTTTCCATTTCAAAGCGAAATACAGCGCTAAACAGTATTCTAAATGATATTATGCTGACCAAAATTAATTCCACATTAAAAGTTCGACAACTGGTGTCTGGTCGAAATGGTGAAAATTTTGCTGTAAATCAACAAATGGACGCTCAATCATTTTGTCAATCTTTAATCAGAAGATTAGATGCAGATGATTTTAGCATTTTCATAAAAGCTAATGGTCATGAACTTTTAAATTGTCAAAACTGTAATATTAATATGAATGAAAATGAACAATTAATATACACTCATTTTCTTTATTTTCCTGAAAACTGTGGGAATTTAATTGATTTTAATTCAATGTTAATGCTAAAAGACTCTGATAGATTATGCCCATACTGTAACAATAATCTAAAAACACACTCAGTGGTTATTTGCCATAAATATTTGGTAGTATGTCTTCAGAGAATTGGCCCTCAAGGGAATAAGATAAATACCAAATTTTACAATTTTGCTTCTGAAAGTGTTATTTTGGATGATCAAATATTCCGAGTAAAAAGTGTTGTTAAGCATCATGGAAACACCATTGGATCTGGTCATTATACATCTATAGTTAATAATAACGATCAATGGTGGAAATGTGATGATAATCGCATAACTAGAATGTCTGGGTTTGATAACCCTTTAGAAGATGTATACTTATTGCTCTTAGAAAAATGTTAAATTTTCTTAAAATACTAGGACAAACCTATTTAACATAAACAAAATTACAAATGAGCAAAGCAATATTCAAATAGTATGAGCAGTGAGTTTTGCATTGCAAGCAAATAAAACATCAGTTTACTCACACTCTAGCTCAACATGCATCCAGGGGTTATCCGGCCCGACTGTAACCAAAACTCTTGACGCACTTCGATTCAGATATTAGGTTATGATCTCCTCCCTCCCCCTCAAAAGATTTCACTACGTGATATCTTTATATATGAGAGTCATCTTATGCGATAAGTGATTAAACCTAGCTTAATGGCCAATTTGTTATAATGCATGTAATTACTTATTGCAATGGGTGACGGATTTTTCATTCGGCGAGGCAACTCTTGCTATTAATAAGCCTTGAGGTATCAAAAGTCGGAGTATAATGAATAGTGAGTGGTAAATAGAAGATAAGTGTAGAAGTGCCTTGTGCTATTGGCATGTCTTACTATTAAACATTCGCTTTCACAATGAAAATCCCTTTTCTAGTTTTATATATATTTTTAAATATATATTTAAATATAAAAGTCTCTCTGGGAGAGTAAACTATACAATTTCATATTTATCCGTAAAACATAATATAATTTTGCTATGTGGCTACTAAGCACAATTAATTCTTTAATTTATATTTCATGGTTTCATGTTAATTTATTAAGAATTTTTTGTTGTGAAGTTGATGTAATTAATTCGCGATTTACAAAAAACTGATTTTCGCTCTGACAAGTGCCTCTCAAGTCCTGGATGATTCTTAAACAAATAAAATTCTTTTTTTAGCAACATTATCTTCTGATTGTGACAAATGTTTTGTCATAGTAATTTAATATTTTTTTTATCATATATTCTTTATTATATTGTATTTAGGAAATTAAGTTTGAAGACGATATTACTACTTTGATACAACTCTGGTACCGCTCTTTCCAAAAATAGACTGCCAACCTGTGGAGAATATAGGTACAACGTTGCTTCCATATAATTTTTTAAAATTAATTGTCTAATTATTACAGAAAAAAGAACCTACGAGAGAAGTATATGCCCTATACCCGCCTCCTCGACACCCTACCCTTATCCGACGGCTACATACTATAATAGCAGAGGCCGCCGCAGAAGAATTTACCAATACTAGTGTTTCTGAAGAGAGAAATAAAATGGAGTAAAAAATTTCATAATTCTAGATAATTTTATAGTTACGTTTGTCATTGTTGTCGTGATAATCATTTTTCCCTTTCGCTGTCAACTTATGAAGCCTGAGGTTTGACTAAAAATTAAATAATAGATTACAAATAACCAATTTCGAATACAGTAGATATTAATTCTTAATGCTTTTTGTTTGTGATTCCAATATCAATATTTTTATATTTTGTTAATATATAATTATAATATATACGTGTTATTACTATAGAGTTTTATTGCATTTCAGAAACACCAACGAACATCACATATATAAATATAAAAATGATCTTCCATGGAAGCTCTAGATTTATGATGTTTAAATATCACATACATTTTATTTTTATTTTTTGTTCACTCAGATATATTACAGAACAACTAACGGAAAAACTTCTTTGAGACTCTTTTTTAAAAAATAAAAACTATTCAATCAATTATCAACACATCTCTTACCAGTAGTAAGTATGAGTTAAAATTATCTATAGAAACGCTCCACTTGCTTACTACAAAAAGAAATAAATTTTAATGGATTTTTTATTTATTTGCTAATGAGAAATTGAAAGTTATTGTGAACATTTGTGTATTTTCAACTTAGAACATTGAAGGGTTTTCAATGTTCTAAGATTTTCAAGCGAATTTTTATAGCGTTTAATTTAATTTAATGAGCAATATACAAGTATAACCACAGATTTAACTAGCGTAGCTAGTTAAATCTGTGGTATAACACAGATATAGCGCAGTCTGTAGCCAGCCTTTAGGATATTATTAAAGTTAAAAAACCCTTTCACACTTTTCTCAAAAGACTTTCACTTTTAGAATAATACAGGCAATCCAGTACAAATAATAAACTATTTATTTGTTTTTTTTATTAAAAAATAATAAAACGCAACAACTTATCAAGTCCAGTGCAACGATATATTAGAATGGTCACCCGTCAAAACACCATGATTCCACCTGCCAAACAATGTAAATAGAAGGTGGATGACATTGTTTGGCAGGTGGAATGCTGGTGTGTTGACCTGTGACCATTCTAATGTATCGTTGAACTGGACTTTACTATCTACATAACTATAACTTATATACTATCAATAACTTATTAAATAACTTAACTATAACTTAATAAATAACATAAAAAATTTAATTAATCTAAAATTAAAACCTATTCTACCCTCCCCCTTCCCCTGCCACGACCTCGGCCACTCCTAGAGCCCCCTCGCCACTGGTACCCGCTTGTAGTGGCTCCCGTGTGCTTCAGCACGGCGGAGGCCACCGAGGCCATGGCGTCGGTTACTACCGACAGTAATACTTCTAAAAAAAAAAATATAAAACAAACTTTAATCTATATAAATTTAAAAATAAAATTAATATAAAAAAGTTATATATTACTTTGTTTATTTAGAACCGATTGTTCCCTCCGCTCAAGCCTTTTTCTTTTCCAATTCCCTTTTCCCCTTTGCCTCCACCTATTATTGTAATTTTCCTCTGGAACAAAATAAAAGATTTTAATGTTTTCTGTTACAATTGAAAGGAAAATTAAGTGTCAGTATTTCAGAGGTTTTTATACTTACGATTATTGGGTTGGGTCGGGTTGGGGTGGATTTGGTTCGGGTTGGGCTGGCTTGGGTTGGGTTGGTTCGGGTTGGGTTGGGTTTTTGTTCCCTCTCCTGAGGTTCTGACTAGATATTCAATAAAATATAACAATTCTCTTATTCAAAATATAGTCTAAATTAATTCTTACCGGACCACACTCCATGAGTGCCTCCAAATTTTGGGCAATTTCGTCTACGTTCATGACGACACAACGAACTCACAAACAAAACCCAAATAATGGTTGTTAGGGACGCTGTTTGTATCGTTCACCTAAAGTTACCGTTTGTATTGTATTGTTTCTAAGAGAGCATTAAATGAAATAACCTCGATTCCATACTACAGGGGCGATTAAAACTTTGTTTTGGTTAAAATATAAGAATCGAGTTCAATTAATTTATTTGTGCAGCTTCTTTCCTTATATTGATTTATTTCATTTACAGATATACATAAAACATTTGAATTTTCTTATCAAGCTTCTGTGGTCTAGTGTTAGTGGTAGTGGTTAAGACAATGCGGGTACCTTAACTTTTAATCATTCAAAGGGACCTCTCTAGGATCGAATCTCATAAACATTTAAGACTTTTTTTTTTAATTAAATGAAACAGAAATCTGCATTATTAATATTAATTATTGTTAGGTATCAATTTTTACTAAACACACATAGAGGTCGCCACTTCCTGGAATCATACCACCTAATCATTGTACAACCTAGACAATGCGGGCACCTTAACTTTTAATAATTCATAGAGACCTCTCTAGGATCGAATCTTATAAACAATCAAGACTTTTTTTTTAATTTAATTAAATAAAACAGAAATCTGCATTATTAATTATTGTTCGGTACCGATTTTTACTAAACACACATAGAGGTCGCCACTTCCTGGATCATACCACCTAATCATTGTACATCCTACACTCAGCCAATCAGCATTCTACATTTTTACATAGTACCAGAGACAACCAAAGAGACACGCAACTGTGCGCTAATAAAATATCCGATTATTTTCCATCTTTATCTCTCTTCGTGAAAGGTGAACGTAGATGGCGCAGATAGCGTTTGCCGCCATAATTCAAACCTCGGCTATTAAGCATTTAATGATTTATTTTAATTAAAATCAGCCGTTATGTCTCAGAAGTCAGAACATCATAATTATGTTCTGAGACAGAACGGCTGATTTTAATTAAAACAAATAAAAAGTTATTGATAAGTTTTTAATTGCTCAGAACGATGGCAGACTTTAATTAAAACAATGCAATTTAACAACATTTAAATTGGGGAACTAAATAAACTAAATATAATTCTGAAACGTTTTGTATTGTATTTTCAGTATATGGTATGTGCATGCATTTTCTTAATTATTTTCACAATTTATAATTTAAGACGGTAACAGTAACATGCATATACATAAATGCAATTAAAATATAGAGGATTAGATAAGATTTTTATTATCACAGTACAATAATAATATTCCAAAAAATATATCCTTTGGTGTAACACTTAAAATAAAGAAAGTTTAATGTTTTGCTAAAGATGCTAATATCGTTAGCGAAACAGGTGTCCAGAATAAAGGAAATTGATTTGGTAAAACTGTTTTTCTACTAATTAGTAAAGAATAGATAAGTCTGTTCTATTTCATAATAATGAATATACTGTTAAATTTGTATGTGTATGAAATACATATACACATGTTTCATTATTCATGATGCAGTATTTTTTGAGTCAATAAAAATTAATTAAAGGAATAAAACAGAAAGATTACAGCTAAATTTAGAATAGCAGCAAATAGTCAGCACAGATAGTCCGAACAAATGTTATTCTTGTAATTATTTTAAGTTATATTATAAAAATTAGATTCATTTGACTATTTATGTTAGTTTTTTAATTTTTTTTAAATGTTTTTTTTTCAAATCTCTTAACTTTTCCTTTTGAACCTCCATGGAATACCTATTTTAACTACAGCTTTAACAATTACCTTAATGAACATATTTCTGTTCCTAACACAAGTCAAAACACTAAAATCTGTATCCTACAAAAAACTACAACTACCAACTACTGCAACCAAGTTCACCTAAATCCGGTAGGTAATAAAATACGTACAATTTAAGCACTTGTCCAAAATCTCAACTAATGTATCTTTGTGTATCTTTTGTGTCTCAACAAACGATGTAAAACAAAACAAAATTAATCAGCAACAACAACTATTCAGCCATATTGAAATTCACGTGCTCATGTTAAGCAAGGATTGCACTGTTGCCGTATTTAATTATAATTTTAGAAATACTAGAGAATGGGACACAAGCTATCCCGTATTTTTGCATTCATTTGGACGGAGATGGAAGAATGTTTTCTCTTGACTGCTAATTCTCTTGACTGATAATTAAATACATTTAGCATTGCGGAAGATTACTATTGTGGCGCCACCTTAGCTCACCTTTTATAAAGGAAGAGTGAGACAATGAAATACAATAAATACAGATTAAAGAGAGCAACAACAATAGGATAAAAATTTCTACCTAGTGCACGTCTCTTTGGTTGTCTCTGATAGTACCCCCCCTCGCCGCACCCCCCTCCACCCACTACATTCAGCCGATCAGAACGCTCCATTTCGCGCATGCGTCACGTGATCTATTAGACTCCGCCCCTTTTTCAACTTCACCGGAAGTCCATAAGAAATACACGGTGCTACGTCACCATCACCCACCTTTTTTAGTTTTTACACTACTCGCATGTCTCAAGAAACGCGCTGTTATTGGAGCTATTGAACCAATGAAGTTCTCTCAAAATTGCCGGCTTTTAAATACTCATAGGTAAACAGGGTAGAGTACGAATCAACCTAGTTTGGTACACCTACGTCACAGCCTACGTCAGCGCTGCAGCGAGACGTATTTCGCATATCAAGCGGTAAAAGAGAGAGAACGGGTTTTAAGGGGGGTTTATACGATGCCAGTGACTTGAACAAGTTACTAGAATCCAGTACCAAAAGCAAGTGCTTTGGAAGATAGTTCTTGTCTACATGATGCCAGTCATTTGATCAAGTAACTTGCATAAAATCCATTTTATAAAGTTTTTGTAGTGTAGGTTACAGGCGAGAATTAAAAACGTTAAATTTAAATGATGAGTGCGAAGCAGAAGGAATATGTTTTACTTAAAAGAAGCTTAATATTAGGTGTTAAAGTACTGATAGAGGAGTTAATTGACATTGTTCAGAGTGAATTAACAACAAATCCCAAGAAAAGAATTTGGGTTAGAAAATGGCTGGCAAGGAGAAGCACGCATAGTGCATCTAACATGCTTTTAAAGGAACTTGCCATCGAAGACGTTCAAGAATACAGAAACTGTATGAGAATGTCTCTTGCGATCTTTGACGTTCTTCTGAAAAAAATATCGCCAGCTATACAGCGATTTGATCTGACACCACAATGAGAATGGCTTTACCTGCCAGAACAAAATTGGAAATTACTCTGTCATATTTAGCTACTGGAAATAGTTACCGAAATTTGCAGCAGCAATTCCGTGTTTCCTGGCCTGCAATTTCCAAGTTTATTCCAGAAGTATGCGATGCCATATACGATGCATTGGAGGATTTTATACAGGTAAATAATGTCGTATTCCTTTTTTTATAAAATTAAAATCATAGTTTTCAACAGTAAAAAAATAATTATTCATATATCATATTATTAAATTAAACGTAAAATAACACATTATTCTTTAAACTGAAATCTAAATATTAAGTATGAATGAAAATAAAGTATATGATTCTAACCCCAATTATCAGTATCTAGATCAAAAGCAGATCTATATGCTTCGGAAAGAATATTGCTTGTATTGTTATCTGCCGGTGGTAGGGATGTGTTGGGTGATTCTGGAGAAATCAAGGTTTCACCTGATTCCGGGATCGGCAAAGTACTAAATGCACTGGTGCATCTGGAAGAACCTAATGAGGTGCTTGTACCTTCTATATTTGACACTCTGGAACGAGTCAAAATTTGCTGAATTTCAGCTTGAGCCGTGACGGCCGCTAAAAGGGGCAACTTATTTAATTGTGCAGCTACGCTCTTCCCGAAAATATCGAATTCATTTTCAGATGATTCCGTAGATTGTAGATCTCGAATAGACGTCGTTAAAGAATTTAAGTCTTTGATGCAACCAGCAACTTCTTTAATCTTGGACTTCGCTGCCTTATGGCGTTTTGGAGTAGGTTCATTAATAGCTCCACTAACATTCGCTTTTATTACCTCTGCTGCTAATGGTACTTCTTCGTGTGTTGCCTCTTCAACTTCATCTTCTACTTGTAATGTATTCGATCCATTATATGTTTCTGAAGCCTAGAAAATATCTCATATTCACACATTTGGCATAATAAGAAATTATTTAGTATTTTTTATTTTAGGTACCAAAAAGTAACAAAGAATGGAAAGCTATCGAAAGTGATTTCAACCATAGATAGAATTTTCCAGGATGTTATGGTGCCATTGATGGAAAACACATACTTATTCGAGCTGCTGAGAATTGTGGCAGTAACTTTTTCAAGTATAAGAGACAAAACAGTATTATTTTGATGGCAATTGTAGACGGAAATTACAATTTTATATACATTGATGTTGGCTACAATGGAAGAGCCTCAGATGGAGGAGTTTTTGCGCAGTGTTCTATTTTTGCTGCTTTAGAAAACAATATATTACCGGATGGTGGATTTCTTGTTGGAGACGACGCTTTTCCGTTAAAGCATTATTTACTTAAGCCATATTCAAAGAATGCACTTACTGTTGATGAAAAAATCTTCAATTATAGATTGTCTCGTGCAAGAAGAATTGTGGAAAATGGTTTTGGTATTTTAGTGTCTAGATTTCGAGTTTTTGAGAAACCCATAGCTTGTGGACTATCATCAGTGGATAAAATAGTCAGAACATGTTGTGCTCTACATAACTGGCTTAGATGCACTACTGTAAATGAATATTTGCCAAAGGGATCCGTTGACGAAGAAGATACCGATCAAGGTAGAATTATTCTTGGAAGTTGGAGGTCAGAAGTAGTTGGTTTGCCATCAGTTTCACGTATAGGAAGTAATCATTCTTCACAATTTGCAAGAAATTTAAGGGATAAATATAAACACTATTTTATGACTACAGGGGCCGTTTCATGGCAGGAACGAATGATTTTTTAATTTTAGTTTAATATATTTTGTATTCAATTACTAATATAGGTACATATAATAAAAAATATATAGTAGCTTCTTACTTACCAAATTACTGCATGTTACCCTTCTCTTATCCATTGTTTGTAAAAACATATGCATAACTGAAAACCACTTCATTTTTGGTATATATATTTCATCGGCTCCGGCCCCAGAGCTTTGCGATTTCTTAATTTTTGCTACCTCTTGTACATACGTCGACCTTAGAGTTTTTATTTTGTTTTTTACATCTATTGGGCCAAAATTCTCGATTTCCATTGTTTCCACAATTCTTTTTATAGCCGACTCACGGGCTTGTTTATTGCTATAGATTACCAACTGTGTATTCCAAAGGCACTCTTCCTCCCTATATAATTCTACAAACTTTACTGTGGTATCTTCAGTCCATTTTGCGCACATTTTGAATAATAATAACACCTACACTTTAAAACAATTACTAAAACTACGTACTGATTTATTTACTAAAATCGAACGCTGGAATCATCGTGTCTACACAGGTTTAGTTAAGAGGATTGTGGGAGTGGGGGTAACCACTTGCTCCAGTAAATAGAAATGCTTTCTATTCACTGTACTGGAATCGTTACTAAAATCAGTACTGGAATTTAGTATTGGAATATATGTTTACACAAAGCAAGTACTAAAATCCAGTGCTGGATTTTAGTAACTTGTTCAAGTCACTGGCATCGTGTAAACCCCCCTTTATTCGGGGTGTTCCAGTGGGATAGTTGATTTTATAAATATGGATTTTATAAAATGGTGAGATTTAATTGTTATATTTTTATAATATTTAGGCAGATTCTAATAATTTCTTAAATTTTGCATTTGCATTTGTATTTACAATTTACAAAGTAGGTAGATAAGTACAAAAAAGTTTAGTGAAATACGAGGTGAAATATTTACAAAAATAAACAAGTGTACAAAGTATCCACATAAGTAGGAAAAAGTATAGTGAAATATTTATTAAAATATTACATATTTACACCACATCGTCATTCTGTTCAGAGCTGTCCGATTCAAGGATTGAACACCCTAGTTCATCCTCTGTTGCCGTCTCATCGTCATCCCAACCCTCTTCACTCTCCTCAGATGAGCCTGTATTAACAGAGTGAACACTAAATTTTCCACTGCTTCATCTAAAACTTCTTCTTTTCCTATGAGTTCATTCTCAAACTTTCTTACATGTTGGCAAATATTGAATCTAAATTGAAAATTTGAAAAAGAAAAATATTGTTCTGTCACCTCCTCAAATTTTTGTCTTGCCAGCGCCTCAGTATCAGGCAATCTAAACGTGGTATTCCACGCTGCAACCCAATTCTTTACCAAAGCCCATATTTTTTCAATGGGGTTTAGTTCGGGATGGTACGGAGGTGAACGGAGCACACAATAACTATCTTTTTCTAAAAGCTCATCTACCTATGACCTATATTTTATGGGAAAACGAAATTTATTTTCAGAAATTATTTTGTATAACTCTGGCCTGGTTAATTTTGAACGAAGAAAAAATTTTAACCATCTACCTTTACTTTCGGTAGAAAACTTAATAATAATAATTACATAGATTTGGGACACCCTGTACGTATCATGTAAATAAAAGAATTCTA
This sequence comes from Anthonomus grandis grandis, assembly GCF_022605725.1. Lineage (NCBI taxonomy): Eukaryota > Metazoa > Arthropoda > Insecta > Coleoptera > Curculionidae > Anthonomus > Anthonomus grandis. The sequence continues at coordinate 1,058,656 of NC_065563.1, forward strand.
CGTCGTATAATTCTTCTAAAAAATTGTTTTCTAAGTAATTCGTACCTATGAAGATAATTTAATAGATACAATAATTTTGTTTTATTTAAAGTGGGTTTCTGCTCTAAATAACATACCTATACCTAATATAAAATAAAATAAGAAATATAATATAAAAGTTCAGTGTGTGTTTTCCTTATGGTATAATTTATGCACCAAATTAAAATAGGAAATAAAACAAAAGTTGGTTGAAAAGACGTTTAACTTTTTGACTTATTTTATGTGAAAATCGATTTGAGAATCAATTTAATCAATTTCAGCCTATAACCCTTCTTTTTTTAAACAGGTTTTTGTTTTCTTCTTTTTCTTGAAAATGTTCAAAATACTGGAATTGTGTGTTCTTATTGATTTACCGTAGATATATATCGTAGATGATACCTTTTCATGAACTGAATAATATTGTTCACAATTTCACAGCTTTGGCTGTGTAAAACACGACCCCGTCCAAGTTTTTTAGGTGCCATATCAATATTATCAATATAAACACACACATACACACACACACAATAATATCTTAAATGAATAGTCACAAATAATTTCAAATTAATACCAAAAAACAAACAGATAAAACGCCGGCGATCTTTCGTGAACAAAACAACTGGCAACGCTTAAAATAACGGAAGCAATATCCTTATGGATGTTGACCGAACGATCTCTCACACAGTTCTGCGGAGAGCGTTGAATATTATGATATTTGAGCCTCGGCGTTGCCAGCTCATTTCGACATTCATTTGCGTGACAATATTATTACAAAACAGCAGTGCACGCCTGTGGAGTTATTTCGCATCCAGCTTAGCAGAACTTAACAAACATCGCGCTATATTTTCTCTTTGTTGCGTATGACGTAGATGTACCAAACTAGGATGGTTTTTATTCTAACCTCCAAATAAAGGATTTGTTTTTCTTTTGATTTGGAATTTGGCAATGAATGAATGAATTTGGAGAATAATAATAGATTGTTTTCATATATAGGATAGGATAATCGAAAGTTTAGCATAAAACTGTAGGTATTTTGAAAACTTGGTAATTCTGCTACTTATTATGATTATCGTTTTGACATTCTTTTTCAATGTTTGAAGATAATTTGGTTGGAGAAAAGTTGTATGCGAGTATTTTTGCTAGGTATTTCTATTTAGATATTAGCTTTGTTCTCACAAGAATCCCAAATTAGGCATGCCCATTGGCCAAAGACCATAGATGCAGGAGTAAAAATCCGGTTGCTATGTAATTAAATCAATAGTACTAGCGCTGACTGGTTTGGGATTTTTTGTAGAACAAAGCTATTTCTTGCTTTAAATTTTTTTCCTTTCCAAGTAACTAAAGGAATGTTCTCGGGAAAGATGTAAGAGTTAGTCTTAATGTAACCTTTACATATGGGTCAACTCCTTCGAAATATGTATATCCCGAGGGAATTAAGTAAAACCCTTAAGTCATAGGTTTCACTGACTCAATATTCGAATTTAACCGGTAATCTAAACCTCTCACCTGCTGATTCGTAAACGTAAAGAGAGAGTAGCTTAGTAAATAAAGTAACTTACTCTGGATATTTTGGGGATGGGTGTAGTAGGTCACGTACCGAAAAATACACGCGTAAAACAGTGTCGACACTTATGGATCAAATCGGTTTTCGGTCAATGCCAGAATTGCTGCTACTCAATTCACAGCTTAGCACGACCTTCTCCTTTTCTCCCACTCTTTTCGCATTCGTATTTAATATAAGGAAAGATATGTTCAGGAATATACAAAAGGTGGGAAAAGGAAAAGATGTAAGGCAAATTGTGTAAAGTTAAATAAGTTATTAGCAAAACGCGTATTTTTGAATGCATAAATATTAAATACAAGTAAAGAATTAAATTAAAGTTAAAGTATCACTAACTATTGATTAAGAGAAAATTAAAGTTAATAATTATAATTACTACAAGCATGTGATGACGATACAACATACCTATACATTTAACACAATAAACCAATTTAGATAAGCGGAATTTTTAAGTTCAACTGTATACCTATATAATATAAGTTCTATAGGGATTTTAATGTGTTAATTTTTCTAGAGTCCATAAAATGAGAGAATATGCCGGTGACGTCAGACTTCGCGCATCTAACCTGGCTATCGTTAAGCGTAGAAGCCTAGAATTCTAGCAGATAGTTTATGACTAAACAATCAGTGCCGGGGGTGTATTGTGTTAAAATATTATTAAATAAATGGGGTTTAAAATACTGTTAAATAAATTTAAACTTTTCTTTGCTTTATTTATGCGTATGTGGATATAAGTGTTAGCTTTACATACATATATTACTTTAGATACTCAAAATAACGTTTACGATACGTGTTAAAGAAATACATATGTTTTTTTTTATACTCATTATGATACGAACATTATTTGATATTCATTAATGTAATCATCATTTAAGATTATGTCCTTTGAAATACTTTTGTTTAAAAATCAGTTGAAATCTTAAAATATAAAAAAAAAATATTTAAAACAAAAATTAATTTTTAAAATATGTTTTAAAACATCTATTTCTTTTCTTTCTTCAGCTATTAAAGATATTAAAAATTAAAATTCCACATAAGGGTATATACATTTTACTGCTCATAAAAACACTACATAATATTATTACGGTATATAATACATATTCATATTATTAAATTAGTCACTATCTGACAAAATGTCCACATTGCTGATAATTGATTCGTCGGAACTCGTTTCCGAATCTTCATCTGATGAGCCAGTGTTTACCGTAAATTTTAGGGAATCTAAAGTTTCATCAAAAAGATTATGATCTTTTATATATTTGTCTTCAATTTTGTCGACATGGTCACAAATGCTTCTCCAATCATCGACAGATACTTCTGCAAATTTTTGCCTCGTCAAAGCTTCTACATCTGCTAACTTAAAAGTTGTGTTCCTGCTTGCTACCCAGTTTTTAACAGTGGCCCAGATTTTTTCAATGGGGTTCAATTCTGGGTGGTATGGAGGCAAACGCAAAGTTGATTGTCCGTGACTTTCCATTAGTTCGTCAAGCACTTTATCGGATAAAATCTTTTATTTTGAAGAACTATTTCATAAAGTTCCGTTTTTGTCATTTTCTCGTCATGTTCTAAATTATGCTCCTTAAGCCAATCAATTATGAGTTGTTTCTTACTTCCTGAGGTAACATTCTTTTTTACTTGTACATTATGGTATGATGCATTGTCCAAAACTAAGACCGAATTTGGTGGCAAATTCGGAAGTAATTGGGTTTCCACCCATTTCATGAAATTTTCATGATTCATGTCGTCATGGTAATCGCCACTTTTAGAACCTGAAATGTTATAAGTAAGAAATTAATAAGCACATAATATATATTTTTTATATCTTACCTGAGCGGAATATAAGTAGACCGTCTTTAACAAAACCATTTTTTCCTCCAGCATGAACGATGATTAATCACTGTCCTTTTGAAATGGGTTTTCGTATACCGCTTAGGCTTTCGTCAAACCAACCTTTGTCAGAAGTATGACTACTGTGTATATAGGTTTCGTCAGTATACACTATATTTCTATCTTGATTTTTAAATTCGGTAATTTGTTTTAAGTATTTTATTCTCTTCAAACGTATGTCATATGATTCCATCAAGGCCTTTCTATTATCATCTGTCTTCTTCCATCTAAAAAACAATGTTTAGAAGTTAGAAATTTATATACATATTAACATCTAACAGGTACATATAATTTTAAAAAACTCATAACCCTAAAAATAAAATTCAAGATAAATAAAGAGACACAGGTAAAATTTTAAAAATGATATTCTAGTTAGGTAGAACATTAAGGAGAAGAATATAATAATATGTCCAATTAAGAGGAAAGAGTGGATTAACCAGGGTCATACCTTTTTTTATCTTACAGGTAGATTTAGATTAGATTAGATTAAAATAAGGCTGAAGTTTCACTGCGACCTAAAAGATCTATTGTGTGCCCCTTTCTAATTACTGCTTGATGTTATTCTCAAGTCAAATTACTTCGTACAATCCTATGGCTTTAATAAAGGCTAGTAGTTGTGACGGTTCCAGTAATGAGATATTTCCTTCTGGAATTTCATAATTACCGAGGTGCATGGCACGACTTTCGGCAACTGTTTCGCATGTAGTTACTAGGTGTTCTGGGGTCTCTTCCTCTTCCCCACAGAATCTGCATTCACCTGTCTGTTCTAGTTTTAGTTTCCTGCGGTGTTCTCGAAGGTGACAGTGCCCTGTTAGGAATCCTGTTACAATCCGTAGTTTAGTTTTAGTTAAACTTACTAGAGCTTTAGATTTTTTTGGGTCGAGGGTTCCAAGGAACATCTTGGAGTGTCTCAACCCTGGATGATCATCCCAGAGGCTTTCTCTGAGTTGATCCTCAATTTTTGTAAGCTCATATAGGTAAGTATTCTTTCCTATGCCGCAGAAAGGTTCCGGTCCTACAAATTGAGAACCAGATCCCTTTTTTGCCAGAATATTGGCTTCTTCGTTACCTTGCACGCCTGTATGTCCAGGTACCCACAATATTGTGACTTTATTTCTCTTTCCTACCTCATTATGTTTGCCCAAACAGTCTCTTACCATTTTAGAACTGATGACATGTGAACTCAGTGCTGCTATGGCTGCTTGACTGTCGGTGAAGATTGCGATGTCCTGCTTGAGGTAGTCTTTGTTCAGGATTAATTGAGCGCATCTTTCTATAGCGTGTATTTCCGCTTGAAAGACACTGGTGTATTTTCTCAGTGGCTCTGAGTATTTGGTGCCAGGCCCAAATACTCCAGCTCCTGTTCCTTTTTCGGTTTTAGAACCATCTGTGTACAATTTGATAGTATTCTGTTTAAGTGAGCGGGCGACAGATCCATTTTCCCAGTCACTTTTGCTGTCAATTTTTGTACTGAAATTCCTAACAAAGTGATATTCCCGAGTTATATCGTCCTTGGGAAGATCGAACAGGGGAATGGATCTTGTTTGAGATACCCAGGCTCTCTGATCAATGTCCCTACTGTTCGTTTTATCCCTTGCTAATCCGAACATGGCCCTTTTAGCAGCTCTCTCTACTGCCAGGTGAAGAGGTGCCAGGTCAACTATGACCTCCAGTGCTGCTGTGGGGCATGTTTTCATAGCTCCTGTGATGCATACGCATGCAAGTCTTTGAACCTTGTCAAGTTTACGCCTTACTGTACTTAACTTTGTAGTGTCATGCCACACCACTGCCCCATATGTGATTATGGGTTTAACCATCATGGTGTACATCCATCGCAGTATTTTTGGGGAGCATCCCCAGTTTTTACCCGCTAGGTTCCTACAGATCATAATGGCTTTAGTGGCCTTGTTTACTGTGAATTCTAGATGCTTGTTCCAACTAAGCTTACTATCCAGTGTCACTCCTAGATATTTTACTTCATCCGATGTATGTACAACTTGTCCGCCCAGGTGGATGTCCCTGGTAGGTTGCATTTTCCTTTTACGAGTGAATGGTACGATAGTAGTTTTCGCTGAATTTATGCTCAGCCCCACTGATGTGCACCATTCTTCCGTGATGCTTAGACTTCTTTGTATGAGGTCGTATAAAGTGCCCTTATACCTGCCTTTGACTATAATAACGATATCATCAGCATATCCTATGCAGGTGAAACCGAGATTTGTCAATATCTCAAGTAGTTCATCGACTACTAGACTCCATAGTAAGGGTGAAGTTACCCCTCCTTGAGGCGTGCCACGAGTAGTTTTGATGCCTGTGGTCTGTTCGCCCACAGTAGTCTCAGCCGTACGCGTGGCAAGCATTTGACAAATCCATCGGATTATGGTTTTGTTCAAATTTCTTTTTTCCAGGGCATTTTTTACCGCTACATGTGACGTGTTATCAAATGCCCCAGATATATCTAGAAAGGCGCAGATGGCTGTTTCTTTCTCATTCAGGCTTTTCTGGATGATTTGTGTCAGTTGATATAGTGCGGTTTCTGTGGATCTGCCCGCTCTATAAGCATGTTGACACTGATGTAGAGGTGCTCTCTCCAGAATGTCATTCCTGATATGGTTGTCTACAATTTTTTCTATTGTTTTCAGAATGAAAGACGTAAGGCTGATAGGTCTAAAAGATTTGGGGTCAGTCCCATCTTTTTTTCCTATTTTCGGTATGAAGGTGACTTTTGCCCTTCGCCAGCTACTGGGAATGTATCCCGACGCTAAGCTCGTCCTTGCTATTCTACTCAGGTGAGGAAGGACTTTCTCTTGTCCGTTTTGTAGGAGAGCAGGAAAAATTCCATCCACTCCCGGTGACTTGTACGGTTGAAAGGTGTTTATTGCCCATTTCAACCTTTCTGTCGTAAAGACGGTCCTTGCAACTTCCCAGTCCTCTTTTTTAGGATTGGTGTACTTTATTGGGACCGTTTCTATAGGTTCGCACCCTGGAAAGTGTGTTTGAAGTAATAGGATGGCCTGCTCCTCTTCTCCCTTCGTGTAGGTGCCATCTGGCTTTTTGAGGGCCATTATTGGGTATGTGCCTCCCTTAGCCATTGCTTTGTGCAGTCTAGCCGCAGTCGGAGTGTTAGCGATTTCCGCACAGAAAGTTCTGAAGTGCTGTCTTTTGGTTTTTCTTATCTCTTTGTTATAAAGAGTAAGCACTTCGGCATATACCTGCCAGTTACCGTCTCTTTTCGCTGTATTGAAAAGATGACGCACTTTTGACCTTAGTTTTGACAGGTGTGTATTACACCACGGGGCGTCTTTAACGGGTCTCTCACTGGTCACTGGGCAACTTGAGTCGAACGCCTCATTTATTGCACGTGTGACAGCTTGTGAGTCCTGCTCTAAGTCTAGATGGTGCGGTTTCCCATTTAAGCTTAGATAATTTAAGTTGTTTTCCAGATTGGTGTTGCATAATTCCCAGTCTGTTTTTCCTAGGACCCTCCTTTCGGGTCGATTGTATTTAATGCTGTCCAGCTTGAATTCGATAATCCTGTGGTCGGACAGTGATGGTTCAGCTGATACTCTCCAGTCCTTGATGTGGTCTCTGAGACTGGAGCTGACTAAAGTAATATCTAATACTTCCGATCTTGATTTAGTTACGAATGTTGGTGTAGTTCCCACATTCAGAACCTCGAGATCGGTTGTCGTTAGATATTCAAGCAGACACTCACCTCTAAAGTTAATATCTGTGCTTCCCCATGTGATATGGTGAGCATTTGCGTCGCAGCCTAGAAGGAGTGGTAGACGCAATCTGCTACAGTATTGAATCAGCTCTTGCACTTCTGCTGGTGGTGTCATAGGCCCATCTCCAGCAAAATATGCTGACGCAATTACTATGGTCCTGTTGGTGTCCCCAATGTCGAGATTTACGACAATAGGTGTTAGGTCCCGTGTCATGAGTTCTGAAATACATATGTAATTGATGTTATTTCTTAGGCTCTCCTTTCTTAGGCTTATCTCTCAGGCTCTGGATGATTCCTGCCTGGTATCATATATTACTTTTGACGTTTTGCTTGACAGACCCTTGATCTGCCCCCGATTGATCCAGGGTTCTTGGATCAAGACTAGTCCCAGATCTTGCTTGACAAACATCCGTGCAATCACATCGGAGGATGCTCGTTTGTGTTGCAGGTTTATTTGTGCTAATTTGCTGAATTTAGAGGCTTCTGGTTTGGCAGAGTGAAGTCCTCTTATGATTTGTCAGGGCCATCCGGTCCGTCCCCCTGATGGTCTACATTAGGTCCCAGAAGCCTATCTTCTTCTTCGCTGCTGATGACATTCCCCTCAGCGGAAGTGGTCGGGTTGACATTGAGATCGAGGTCCATGCCCTCGGTCTCTTGTGTTTCAGTCGCCGTAGAGGTGTTCTCATTGGCGACTGGCTCGGAGGAGGTAGAGGCTGAAGTGGATGGATCAAGCTCCATCTTTTTGTCCTTTGCCTTCTTCTGCTTTCTGAGGCCAGATACGGGGATTTGCCCAAACCTGTAGTGGATAGTGTATCCCTTTGCCTGGATGCTATCCGCAGATTTGGTGTCGATCCCAACAGAAAGCACTTGACCGTGGCCATTTCCTTTGGCGCTTATTACTTTCCAGGTCTCGGTGGAGATCTCTGGATTCTGTACTCCAATGAGTTTCAGGAGAGCTGTGGTGTCTTGCCCTTTGCTCCGTGGAAGAAAAAGGCTGATGGTATGCGCTTTTGGGATGTCCTCTCCTCTTTTCGCTACCAGCGCTGGCCCTTTCCATTCCTTCAACCTAGGTGCCATCTGAGCCAGCCATTCTGCTGTCTGCTCCGACTCGCAGTCCACAAGTATCATTCCCGAGCGAAAATGAATACCTGAGAACTGCAGGCCCTTTGTTGTGCTGTTGATCATTTCTGATACGATTGCTTCCTCCACATCTGTGAGTTGTTCGGAGGTTAGAGTTGCCTCAGGGTAGTCCTCCGGCAATACTCCGATTCTGATGAGCTTTGCCGCTTTTGCATAGCTGGTGGCTTGCCCTGCTATGTTTGCAGACTTGCTCGTCTTCATTACCCGGGGATCGTCACCGGTTCTTTGCTTCTTTTCCCCTTTTTTTGTTGGGGTGAGATGAAGTCACTTCCCCTCTTACCTTGGGGGTTTTTCTTAGGCGATGCCTTGGAAGTTTGAGGAGGTTGTTCTTCCTTTCTTTTTTCCTTGTCGTCTAGGACTTTTTTCCTCGCTTCTTCGGGTGACATGCCCTCGTGAAGAAAGCGTAGGTATTTCCTGACGCCTGCACCACTAAGTCCACGCCTTAGTGGATCGTCCCTTCCCCCAGGCTTTCCCAGTTCTGGAAGAGAAAAGGAAAATCTCCTTTGAGATTTTGAAGCAGTTTCTTTTCCCGCTTGCTTTGTGGTGGAGGGTGTTGCCCCTGCCATCTGAGAGGAGGAGGTTGTTGCTCCTGCCACTTGCTTTGAGGAGGAGGATGTTTCTCCTGCCTTACTGTTATGTTCGGAGGATTGTCTCCGTTCTTTTGTTTTTTTTGTTTTCTTGCTCATGTCCATAATGTTCCCACGAGTAGCAAGGGAATGTAGGTCCGTCCCAGCAGAGCCCCGCATGCTGGGATAAGGGGTATATACAATGGGGTGCCCCCCGGTGCCCCAAGGTTGAAACCAGTTGCGGCTAGTCCTCTATCTAGCCACGCATCCTTCGACCTGGCTCCCCATCTTGGATTTAGGTTTTTGATGAGGTTGTCTCCTCTTGGTCCGGGCGGCAAAGCCAAGACCCCCCTTTCTCCGGCTCGCGAGACGTGACCACGGACAGCCGGAGACCTGGTGTAACAGGTGGGTACAGGCCCCACCTGGCATCGTTAAAACCTGGTGCAATCCCTTAGCCACGACACGACAGCTGGGACAGGTGAAGTTGGTCCGCGGCAGGAGTTTTAAACTTACAGGTAACATGCTTATGCATCCTACAGGTGTGTATTTATCAATAAATAAAATTAAAAAAGGGTTTGTAACAGGTAGTCAGGAAATTGTAATAGCTATATTATGGGTAGCGCAATTTAGAATTTGAACTTAATTTAAATATTTTTTTAATTTTCTATGTTTTAAGTTTATATGAATGAAAATATCATATGCATATCTTTTCAGTGTTCTTTTTAGTATTTTTTCAATGAACGCTAAGACTAGATAAAAATTGTAATATTACAAACGAATGCAAAATATAAATATGGTTGAACCATACATACCTAAATCCAATGCTCTTTAGTAGTTTTGCTAAGGATGGTATACTCATAGGCTCATGAATAACAGATCGGTCAATGATCTTTTGTAGGATTACTGCTAATAAAAAATAGGATTCAAATTAAAAAAGCACAATAAAGGTAAATACGTACACTTGAGAGTAGGCCTTCTTTTTTCCACTATATAAAAATCATTAACTATGCTCCTAATTTCTTTAAGTTGCGTCGAAGTAATGCCAAGTATACGTGATTTCCTGGGCCTCTTTTTTCTTGGACTGCTGAATGAACAAGAGGGGTTATTTTTTATATTGGCCGACTCCTTCAATATTTTTTGGTAGGTATCTTTCGATATTTTTGTAGCAGCCAACGTACGTTCTCTGGAAATAATATAGGATGTATAAATTATATGAATATTAATATTGTGATTTTTAAACGTAATCGGAAAATCTCTAAGACGTAACATAAAATTTATTTATATACATATGTATGTATACAGTGCTTTTCTTTGAAGTCCCCCCCCCCCATTTATTTTTTGAACGGGTCAAAAAAAATTTTTGAAACTTGGCATAAGTAAATTGGTCTATAGATACTATTTTTCACTGTAAACTAGGTAGTTATAAATTCCAAGATGGCGGCTGGGCGACATCTTGAGAAAAAATTTTAAATAGAAAGGGGGGTCGTGTGGTACCTCATTTCAAAGTTCTCAATGAGTACTTTATAACCCTGAAATATTAGACCCATATCTTAACCCGTTTCAAAATGGCGGCCTAATAAAAAAGTATTTTTTTTTATTTTAACGTTTTACATTTTTATGATTGTTGAATAGGTAAAAATCAGTGTACGAAAATAAATGCGTCACTATTTTATTTTGACATAAAAACGACAGTTCTAAATGTCAAAATAACACATAAGCGCTATCTTGAATAAATGCATTAAATAGAAATCTTGTGTTACCTCATTTAAAAGGTTTTATTGAGTACTTTTAATATTTATTACATGGACTCGGTGGACTCCATTTTGACCTGTCTAAAAGTAACAGCCAAAAAAATACACTGTTGCGATTTTATTAACGTTTTTAATAGAATACAATGAAATACTAATTTACAATTAGCAAATAAACAATTTATCAAAAGAAAGACAATATTTAATTTAAAAGATGCTGGAAATGATTTCCTTGTACCTCTTGACACATAAATAACCTATCTGAAAATTCACGTCGAACATTTTCAAATACATCTGCCTCAATATTTTGACAAATGTTAGTGATTCGATATAGTGAAAATGATAAAATCGCAACAGTGTATTTTTTTGGCTGTTACTTTTAGACAGGTCAAAATGGAGTCCACCGAGTCCATGTAATAAATATTAAAAGTTCTCAATAAAACCTTTTAAATGAGGTAACACAAGATTTCTATTTAATGCATTTATTAAAGATGGCGCTTATATGTTATTTTGACATCTAGAACTGTCATTTTTATGTCAAAATAAAATAGTGACGCATTTATTTTCGTACACTGATTTTTACCTATTCAAAAATCATAAAAATGTAAAACGTTAAAATAAAAAAAAATACTTTTTTATTAGGCCGCCATTTTGAAACGGGTTAAGATATGGGTCTAATATTTCAGGGTTATAAAGTACTCATTGAGACCTTTAAAATGAGGTACCACACGACCCCCCTTTCTATTTAAAATTTTTTCTCAAGATGTCGCCCAGCCGCCATCTTGGAATTTATCACTACCTAGTTTACAGTGAAAAATAGTATCTATAGACCAATTTACTTATGCCAAGTTTCAAAAATTTTTTTTGACCCGTTCAAAAAATAAATGGGGGGCAGAATTCAAAGAAAAGCACTGTATATTAATTTTACCAAAGAAATAAAAACTATATCATAAAAAACAGTAATGTAGCTGTTTTGTATACCTAATTTTGTTTTATATTTCATATTTTAAACAGCCACAAAAATATCTATATTGTTATATTAATAATTTATTATGTTAATTATAAGTAAATAATATTTTATTTAAATGTTACATTATTTTAATAATAATTAATTATCTGTGATTTTTTAACCGTTGGATAACTTACCTAAAGCGTTTTAAAGGAATATTTAATCCTTCTTCTGCCTCTTTATGCATAAATTCTGCTACATTGGCAATAATTTCTCTTCCCTGGCTATGTATTATTTGCCCTTTCGTACCTAATTTCTTTGGCGACATCTACAAAACAGTTAAATATTTTACATAGTTCTATAAACTAACTAAATGATTTGAATAACCATTCGTTCTTATTTTTACATGTTTTGAAAAAAAAACAGACAATATGAATAAAATCAAAAAACTTCAAAAATAAAGTTAATGTAAATTCTTTGTTTCTTTGGAGTTGCACTTTTGGTTTATTAATTTGCACTGTAAGATACCTTTTAAAAAAACTACTACATTTTCTTACCTTTAATACGTTAGTAGTAACAAACACACACAAAATAATAGTCTTTAAATTAAAACACACCAAAATTGGAAGAAAAAAGTAGGTAAACACAAATTAAACTGAATTTACACGCACACTCTACACTCTCAACGCGTTCCCAAGTGCGACGACACTGACTTATTGCGAAACACCATCGAACTTCCAAGGGTACTGTGATGAATAAAGCGGAGAGGTATAACTATTATAACGACTTTATCTTTTTCCTTGTGAAAGAGAGAGATGCATGTATTCACGGTCAAGTAAACCTAATCAGGGAAATATGGGGCCTCCCCTTTATTGATTTTTTGGTTTAAAGTGGGTTTGTGCGCATTTTACGTCACCGGCATATTCTCTCATTTTATGGACTCTATTACCCAACTGTGGCCAAAACACGGCGGCCGCGCGACGTTACTTAATCGTTACCGAGTCGATGGCAATAGACGACTAACTTATTGTCCGGGGAGCGGGGAAATAACACTTATGTCTAGAGGCTGACCCACTATTCGGAGCGGTGTACTGTGGGTTGCATATAAAACATGATAAAGTGACAGATGATTATCTATTTCTATTCTAACCTCAAAAAGTTTTTTATTTAAGAGTTCTTCTCCAAGAAACAGATCCCTCTGCCTTTAAACAAATGCTAAACAGTTTTTTAAGAAACACTCCTTGCTGATCAGTACTTGATGATCCAAGCACTTCAAATTTTGGTCTTTATTTCAAGTCAAATTATGCAAGTAAAGCTATGTCCTGGGCATACTGTTATAGAATGCATTCAGGATTAAACACAAACATGCACATTGAAAGAATGCATCGTACCATCAAGTATATTTATTTTTGTGGGAGAAATGTTAAAAGGCTTGATAAAGCTGTAAATGCCCTTATGAAATTCATACGAGACAAATTATTTGACCGATTAATTATCCTAAACAAAGGTAAACTTTCCTCTAAAATTATACAGCTCCGGAAAAGGCATAAAACTAGTTTAGATTTAGACATATCTTTAATTACAAGCTTTGAAGACACTTGGCAAGTTGCATCCTCTTCAAAAGCTAAAATGTACAGCATCAATGAAAATGACATTCATTGTGATTGTCAAATTATTTGTACAGATTGCAAAGTATGTATTCACAAATATTCATGCAGCTGCCTTGATTCTGCAATTGCATGGAATATGTGCAAGCACATTCACTTACTTTGTAGGTTTAGGCAACTTGAACAGTCTGAAACACAGGGTTCACAGGGATCGTCAGAGGATGGTAAATACATATTTTATTTTCTACAGTATAAATTATTATTATCTTTTTTTAATTGCAAACCTTTTAATTTTTTAAATACATTTTTATGAAAATATTATCATGGGTAAAAATGTATAAGACTGTTTAGGAAATTGTACCATCACAATGCATGACAAGCCATTAAAAAATGTCGACCCTGTATATCAGAGGTAAATTTATTTGGAATATGTACTTTCGTTTTTGGGTTGGTATGGTTTTATTTATGGTTTTATTAGCCTGCTATGTATTATTTATATAATTAAGGAGATTTTTAACTACATTTTTTTTGCATGAATAAAGCACCCAAACCTTTTATTTTATTAAATAAATTTAATGTATACCTATTTCTTACCAAGTGGGGTAAATGAATTATTTGTTTTTAAATTTTACAGTTACCTATAATTGCAAAATTGGTAATTTAACTTATTATATTTAAAGTAATATGCATGCATTTGGTTTTGGGTGATGGTATTTGCATATTTAATAATATTTTATCTCGTGTTTTATTCTATCCTTATTTTTAAATATACTAATAACTAATAATATATAATATTTTGCATGAAAATTGATTTAATTCAAGTATATAGTTCCATTTTTGTCATTTTTTTTAATATGAGTTATATTTTTATAGGAAAAGAAATGAAAATTGTTTGTGATGAAAGAGCAGTTGAATCAAAAACTCTTTTTGAAGAACTTGACAATCAATCATCTTTAAAAGGCAAAACATTAACTGTAAGAAAGGAAGAGATGTTGCGACACTTGTATGTTATGGTTAATGGCATTAAAACAGAAGAACAATGGAAAGCTTTGGAAACATTGGTTAATCCAATTGAACCAACTTTGGCAGCAATCAACCAACAGTCCATCAGTAATTTTAAATTGAAAGATGCAACACCAAGTCATTCAAAAATCGTAAAACAGAGAAGGCTGTTTAGCACAAAGAAAAAAAACAAAAAGAAAGTGCCGCTGTCTAAACCTACAAACGAAGAATGGAACACTCTGGCGATAAATTTGCTTAATTGATTAAGCAAATTTCAAAATTTAATTTGTTATCATTATTATTATTTAAACTTGTAGGCTTTTTAAAGTACGGAAAGTTTAACTATATAAATAAATATTCGAATAAAATGCGCGAAGCTTTTTATACGATTGTGGTTTTATTTCATTTTTTAATCAAATTGGCATAACATCAAACAGCCAAATAATTAATTTATATTTTAATTAATAAACATAATAAAAACCCCAATTTAATATAATTTGTTTATTTATATTATATTAATAAATACATACTAATAATCTCCCCTATACTATCAAGACTTATATATTGCACTTTTCAAATCTGTAACTATCGAAATAAGGAAGATGTCTCTTTTTCCATATTTATTTGTCTTCCACTGCTGCAATTAAAATAAATATGAGCTAACTTATTAAATAATGACAAAAACTTACCTCAAAACTCATTATTGCACCTAAAATCTCCATCTGTAACTATCGAAATAAGGAAACTGTCTCTTTTTTCGTATTTATTTGTCTTCTACTGCTGCAATTAAAATAAATATAAGCTAGCTTATAAAATAATGTCAAAAACTTACCTCAAAATCCTTATTTAAATTTACACAAAGAGCACTGAATAATTATTATTCCACGATGCGATTTTTTATGTTCAATCAACTGTTTCAATGATTCGAATTGAACCTAAACATTTTTTATACTTATAATATTATTATTTTTGGTGTTCGGAAAAATAATTCTATCAGATTATCTGAGGTTATGTACAGCAGAAAATAAGAGAAGCAACCCACAATACAATATGAAAGCTGTCAGTCTATTATGTTTTATAAGCAACTCACAGTACACCGCTCCGAATAGTGGGTCAGCCTCTAGACATAAGTGAAATAACAGCGCGTAATTATAAATAGATTGACAGATGAGCGCTGTTGCCACTACACTTAAACTAATTATGAAATTAGGGGAAAATAATACTGTCCCGAACACACGTCTACAAGAGATTCGAGAACCGCAAACAGAATTAAATTCATAAAAATATAAGATAGAGAAGGGTAAATAAGAAATAATAAAATTAAACATGGAGAATATTTTAAAGGAGATTTTTTTCATTACAGACCATTCAACTTGGCTTATTGACTGAAGACCGTTTTTTACTGAGAGCGCCTACTGTACAATAATTGAGCTCACGGTACAGTTTCTCCGGGAGAACGTAGACCAAAAAATGTGTCAAAATATAACACATGTATGTAGTATAGATTCATTGCATAGATTCGTTCATATGCATTTGAAATAAAACGTTTAATTATTCAATTTTTATGATTTATTAATTATACTAATTTTATGATTAAAACTTAAAAAATATTTAAAAATAAATATAATAATTTTTTGGGCCTCCCCTACTGCCCCTCCTTCCTCCCCGGCCCCTCCACCCTCCTCTCGGTTCAGCCCTTTCTTCTCTATCGGAAGGGCCCTCATATGGCCCCCTCCCTATGCGCCCCCTAAATATTCGGGCGCGGCCCCTCTGGATTCTTTGTTCTATAAAGAAAATAAAATTAAAAATATAAGTGTATTCAATCTATACAGAATATATCACGATCGATGCTGAAGTTGAAACATTAACGGAATAAGGAACATTGCATTTTTTAGAAAATTTAACAACATATGATATAACAAGCGAAAATATTATTTTTAGCGATGCGACGTTGCTGCTCATACTAAAAGGTAACATCATGTTTGGTGTTGTAAATAAATCACCCTGTATATGCTAACCTTTTTGAGTTTGTGTGTTTTTTTCTGGTGTTGTCCTATGCCAATCTTTAACGATTTTCATTTGATTTCATCGCCATATACGAAAAATGCTATAAAGTTTCGGAAATAAAAAAAAATTATAAAAAATGAACTTTAATATATTATTATGAAAATGTAAATACGTAAATTATTCTTCTAGTTTTTGAAGTATTTTATTCGTATTTTGTAGTTAAAAGTTGATTAGTGAGATTTATTCAGGGTTCTACTTACGTTTAGCTTAATATTTTCTTTTATAGTCTCTGATGTGTTCCTAAATTTCATTACAATATTATGTATTTATCGCACATGGCTTAAAAAAATCGCTAATTATATTTAACAATAATCCTAAAAGAGTGACTGAATTTACCAAAATTTCATTTTTATAGATATTTCTTTCCAATATAATTATTCATCTAAAAACATTTTAGCTCGTTAGATCCCATCCCAATCCCTTATCGATGTTGTCAAATTTTCAAAGAAGTCTGATGTTCCCTTATTCGTAAACGTTTAACTTTGCATCGATCGTGATTCACCTTCATAAGTTTCATAAAATGTAGGAACAATCGAATAGTTTTTTCTCCAAGAGTATTGTCCACAAAGATTAAAATATCCAACTAACCCTCTCTCCTTTGAATTTCCCTCCGCTCTTCCTCTTCTTTTCTTTTTTTTTCTTCCTCCCTCTCTTTACACGCTTCATTTTGTTTTTCTTCTAAAAACTGAATAATAGAATCATTAGTTATTTTTAATGAAATCATGTAATAGTTATTTTAAATAATGCATTAGACGTAGATAGAAAACGATCCAAAAGATTTTTTTTTGAAGATTTCATTGCTCTGATAAAAAACCTTATCAAGATAAAGCACTGTATTTTTGTCGAAGTATTAACGCTTACATCGATAAGAATAATACGTTCCAGTACATTGAAGTTGAGCGAAAAGCATATTCTATAACAAGGAGCACAAGGGCGAAATAAGCAAAATTTTATCAGAATTTTAAAATTCGCACATATTATATACGATACTCTTTCTATGACTATGTTATTTTAATTTTAAATCAATTTATTTATCATTCACAGTTGTATGAAATGTTTAGCTTTTTATATTCAGATATATATACCTTATTTAATGATTTAAAACATAATTGTTGGTGATGATGGTATAAAAGTAAAAACAGGATAGTTTTAGATAGCGCCCAGGCTCACTCATATCGTATTTTAAAAGAAATATTAAACATTTTAGATAATTTAAATGCCAACAAATACAATTATATAGAGATAATAATTTAGAGATAATTTTAATATAAAGCAAATTACGAAAGAATATGCAATTATTTAATTCTGTGATGTAGTAAAATATATAATTTAATTAGATGATAAATGCACCAAGTCTATAGTTTATTTTGGTAGAATATACTTATATAAGCTAACGCTTATACTTACTACATCATTAATTAGTTATACTACTATAAAATCATATTTCCTTGGAGAAATAAAGCTTTTTTTTTATAAAAACAAGAGTGAGAATAAATATTCTTGCACTGATTACGAAATGAAATCATTCCTTTATTAAAAACTAGATTGTAGATTGAGAAGGGAGTCGTTTCGGCTGATCCGCCGCTTAGCACTGCTACCTGTGAGATATTTTGTGCATAACTCTACTTGTCTTAGTTTGTCTCAAAAAGTCTTAGACTTCTGCCGTACAAAGCTATATTTTTGGGAGGTAGTTGTCCCACTTCTTGAGGTGTTGGTTGTACCCCTTCCAGGTACTTGAGCCTCTTGCAGAGTTGGGTCGGGCATTCACAGAGCAGGTGTTCTGCTGTTTCTGTGGCATTGCTGCAGAATCTACATTGGTCGTCCTCTGTTATACCTATTGCCTTTAGGTGATATTTCACTGGGCAATGACCGGTTAGGAGTCCGACTGCTGTTCTGATGTCTGATCGGTTCATGTCTAGGAGCTGTTCAGCTCTTTTTCTAGAAGTGGTTATAAACTTTTTTGCCTGTCTTAGTCCTGGTGCTCTTCTCCAGTGCGACAGCAATTGTTCTTTTTCCCACCTGTTTAGGTCTTCGGTGATGTGGGACTTCATTAAACCACAGTATGGCTCTGGACCATAGTATGGTGTTTGAGCCCCTTTTTTCGCAAGGCGAGCTTCTTCGTTCCCCTCTATACCCCAGTGGCCAGGTAGCCACAATAGTGTTACTTGATTCTTTGTTGTAAGGCGCTTTAGGGTTTGTTTGCACTCCCAGACTAGCTTTGAATCACATTTAAAAGCTTTCAGGGCCTTTAGAGCAGCTTGGCTGTCTGATAGTATAAATATGTGTTTTCTTTGGAGGCCTTGGTTGATGCACTCTTCTGCACATATGACTATGGCAAGCACTTCAGCTTGAAAGATGTTAGGGTATTTGCCCAGTGACTTTGAGATCTTAATGTTAGGGCCTGACACGCCCAGTCCTGCTCCTTCTGTTAGTTTGGAACCGTCTGTGTACCATAGCGATGCATTGTCGGCTTTTGGTACTTCTTTTTTCTCCCATGATTGGCGATCATCTGTAATCACTTCGAATGGAATTTCTAGATCCAGCATGGCCGTTATGTGGTCACGTGGTTTGCTGGCATTTTCCAGTTTAATTTCTTCGAGGATGCGCAGGTGACCACTTAAATCCCCAGGCTTGAATTTGCCGGTTTGGAAAAGCCTGTGAGCACTGTTAATTGCCTCTTTTTTCACGCTTATGTGAAGTGGAGGCATGTTTAGCAGTGTCTCTAAGGCTGTGGTAGGACAAGTAGACATTGCCCCGGTTATTCCTAGACATATCAGCCTTTGGACTTTGTTTAATTTGGTCTGTGCAGTTGTTTGTTTGGTCTTCGGCCGCCATACCAGCGAAGCGTATGTGATGATGGGCTTAATGACTGTTTGGTAGATCCAGTATACCATTTTCGGTTTTAGCCCCCATGTCTTGCCAACGAGTTTGCGGCATGATCAGATTGCCACTATGGCTTTGGAAATGGTCTTGTCTAGATGATTGTTCCAAGTTAGTTTGTGGTCCAAGGTAACCCCCAGGTATTTCACCTCGTTAGAAAATATTAGCTGAATTCCGTTTAATATAGGTGCTCTGAGTTCTAGCTTCCTTCTTCTGGTAAACGGCACTAAAATTGTTTTTCTAGGATTTAAAGATAATCCTTCAGTTTCGCCCCAGTTTTGTATAGTATTTAGGGCACTTTGCATTCGATTCGATATTACGCCCTCGTGCTTGCCCCTAACTATTACTACCAGGTCATCTGCGTAGCCTAGAACTGTGAATCCGGATCTACTTAATATGTTAAGAATTTTGTTTACTACTAATGTCCACAGTAGAGGTGACAGAACCCCTCCTTGGGGACATCCTTTTACTGTGGTTACTGTTGCTGTCGCTCCATTTATTTCTGCTGTGATGGAGCGGTGCTTGAGCATTGATCCTGTCCACTTTACGATGGGGGCCTCCACCCCCCAGTCTTGCAAGGCTTTTGTTATGGACAGGTGTGAGGTATTGTCGAATGCTCCCTCTATGTCATTGATTGCAGTAAGAGCAATTTCTTTGCAGTCGTTTGACTTTTCTATGTCTCTTACGAGGCAGTGCAGTGCACTTATTGTAGATTTGCCTGCTTGGTAGGCAAATTGTCTAGGGTGGAGCGGTGTTCTAGAAAGAGTTACGCTTCTTATTTATTGGTCAATTGCTTTCTCCATTGTTTTTAGAAGAAAGGAGGTTAGACTAATCGGGCGATATGATTTTGCTTCGTTTTCAGGACGACGCCCCGTTTTTGGTATGAATATTACATTAGCCTCTCTCCAAGCTAGTGGTACGTCTCCTAAAATGAGGCTGGCTTTAAAGATTTTTTGTAGGTGTACTTTTAGTATCTCATAGCCTCTTTGTAGCAGAGCTGGGAAAATTCCATCTTTGCCTGGAGATTTATAGGGCTTAAAGCTTTCGATTGCCCATTTGATTCTGTTAGTTGTGAGGATTTTGCTTGCCAGCCTTTTACTTCTCCCGTTTGGGTTTTGGAGCCCTTCGTTTTGGAGATTTGACTGGTTCTGGTTATCTTCAATAATCTGCGATTCCGGGAAGTGAGTCTGAAGAAGTACCTCTAGGCTTTCTTTTTGATCGTTACACTATTCACCGCTTGGCTTTTTTAGTAGACCAATTACGTTCGAATGATTTTTTGAAAGGATTTTTTGCAGACGTTGTGCTGGGGCTAATTCATCTATTCCCTCGCAGAACTGCCTCCATGATTTCCTTTTTGATTTTCTAAGTTCTTTGTTGTACACGGTGAGGGCTGTTTTGTAGTGCGCCCAGTCTCCAGTAATTTTTGCTTTTTCAGTTTCCTGACCTCTCGTTTCAAACGTCCGAGTTCTTCGTTCCACCAAGGCACGTCCCTTCGGATAGCCTTCTGTTTTACGGGACAGCTGTTTCAAAGGAGTTACTGATTGCGTTGATTAGATTGTTAGATGAATCTTCTAGTTCTTCAATTGTGTTTAAATCGGTAGGAGTTTCATCTAAACTCAGACAGAGACCCTCTACATAGGAGCCCCAATTGGTAAGTTTTGGTATTCTCGTCTCTTCTGAGTGACATATTTTTGCCTCTAAATCAAACAAAATAGACTGATGGTCTGAAAAGGAGGGTTCGTTTGACACATGCCAATTAGTTATTGTGTGTGATGTGAATGAGTCAGAAAGGGTTATGTCTAAGACTTCTTTTCTGACTGCATTGATAAAAGTGGGTTTGCTACCTTTGTTGATAATGTCTACGTTGTTAGAATTCAAGTATTCAAAAAGATGCTCACCTCTCGGATTTATGTCGGTGCTGCCCCAACCAATGTTGTGATGTGCATTGGCATCGGCCCCGATGATGTAGTGTCTGTTCCTTTCTTTACACCATGAAATGAGACGTCGTACCATCTCGGGTGGGGCTTGATCTTCGTCCCTTGGAAAGTAGGCGGAGGCTATGAGAATATGCCTTGTACCACCCGCTGTTGGCACTTCTACGATTGCAATTGCCAAGTCTTGGGTGATGAATTCTGGAACAGGTAAAAATTTTAAATTGTTGTCGAGCAGCAGAGCTGCTCTAGGTTGTTCATGTGTAGTGCAGTAAATTAGCTTGCATGATTTAATGTTGAGGCCCTTTATGCATCCTCTGTTGATCCAGGGTTCTTGTAATAGCCCTATATTTATCTTCTGTCCAAAAACTCTCCTTCTTAGCTCACTCGTGGCGGCTTTGCAATGCTGGAGGCTGATTTGGATACATTTGACTACATTTGACAGAAGTGGTGTGGTGTGATTTTCTTCTTGGCTGTGGATTAGCCATTGAAGAGTTATTGGGGACTTGGGGCTGGTCCGGGGGCACCTTTGCCACCCTCTGGTTCCGAGGGCTTTGTGCCTTGTTTGGAACTGCCAGCGCGGTCGCTTGAGGAGCTTAGTTGCCCCTGAGATTTTGGGTTGTTCTGCGGCTTTATGGTGGTGTGACCAAACTTGTAGCTGATCACATAGCCCTCTTTTTTCAGTTTCTCCGCGGACGCACTGTCCACTGAGAGAGTAAGCGTCACCAGGTGACCCTCGGCATGGCGTCTTACGACTCGCCAGTTTTTGACGTTAAGGCCTTCGTTTTGACCTTGCACCAGGTGTAGGATCTTCTCTGTTGAGTAGTCCTCGCTGCCGGGGAATCGAGCAATCATAATTTCGGAGTGAGGAATTTCTGATTCCTCTGCTATCCTGACAGATGCTACTTCCCAGGGTGTTATGGTTGTGGCTATGGTCTGCAGCCACTGCTTGGTGGCTATATTTTCGCAGACTAGCGCTAACCAACCGGGTCTGTTGTGGGCGCTGAGGAACTTCGGTCTAATGTTACTTTCCGAAGTCGCTTCGTCCACTATTTTATCCATGATGGCTTCTTTCGTGGCTGCGATCTGAGCCACTGTCATCAAAGCATCAGGGAAGTCTTTGGACAATATTGCTACCCTTATGCCTCCAGCCATTTGACTGAAGGTTGGTTTGGGAGCTTTGGAAGGCGGAGCACTGCTGCTCGTTTCCTTCTTTTTGGAAGGCGGGGCACTTGTGCCTGTTTCCTTCCGTTTGGCTCGTTTTTTTTCATGAGTCTCTGGAGTGTGGGCTTCCGAGCGGACTCTTTTTGGCCCCTTACTAGAGGGATCAGCCCTTTCTCGGATTGGCTCCAGTGCTTTCTTACGGGCTTCTTCAGCACTCAGCCCTTTGTTTATAAGGAACTTCATCCTCTTTCTGGCTGCACCGCTCAGCTTAGCCCTCTGTTCACCCTTTAGTTTTAGGGCGTTCAGGTCTTTACCGAGTTCGTCATCGGTGGATTGTAGAAGCTCTTCTTCGTCTTCTGTTGCTTTCGTGAGGCTTTTGGAGTCCTCGGTGTCCATATTTTCAGATGTTTTTGAGAGGTCATCCTCCCCTTTTTTATTTTTGTTTTGGTCCATAGTTGGTCCCACGAGTAGCAAGGGAAATAGACAATACTCCCGCGACAGAGCCCCGCATGCCCCGGGTCGGGCTATTTAGACCAAGGGTCGCCACGTCCTTGGAGTCCTTAAAAACTAAATCCAAGTGCATTTATTTTGTATGATGAGCTAAATAATAACTACTTAAATCTGATTCTAGTATGAAACTATAAAGCATACCCCGATTCCTGCGAATCATATAAAACAAATCTGATATTCAAGACATAAACTTTTGACGAAATTAAATAGCTGATAAATAAAACTTAATTAATATAATAAGTAATTATATTATCGAAAACTAAAGTCGCAAAAAAGAAATTATGTTAGAGTAATTGAGCAAAATTAATTATTACCTTACCAAAACAAACAAATATTAAAAAAAAAACATATTTAATGTAACATCGTTCACTAGCCATGTGTATATTAAAGAATTACTTATAAATAAGACGTAACATACCTTTAGCCGCTCGGCCATATAGTTTATGCCCTGTAGGACATGGTCTAATTGCCCTTGTAAGGCCTGCAAGTCATTTTTGGGCGGAGGGGGCTGCACACTACCCGATGACGTATCTATGCAAAAATGAAATAATAATAAATATAAATATCCGAAAACTTTTTTATGTTTAGTTTACAACAATTTTTTCTTAATAAATATGGCATACTTAAAAAAAAAACTTTCGCTTTGTATTCCTAAAAGCAGACGAATGAACAGTTTTGCTACAAAATGTTCGTGCAAATTAAAATAAGCATCTTCTATCCAATATATATTTACTTACATAATAATATATTTTTATTATTTTACCAAAATATGTTAATAGTCACAATGCATTATTACAAAAATTATAAATACTTACTGGCTTCCTGATCCATAGGTTGTTGTGGGTTTTCTTCTGCCATTTTATTTTCATAAATTACAGAATGAACAATGTTGTATAGTCTGGCAAGTGGATCTGAAACAGCGGCAGGAATGTGGGCCAAAATATTCGACGTTGCCACGTTTAACCTCAAAACGTAATTGTGCGGGACTTACTTTCTAATAATATGCAATATAAGATTTTTTACAATAACAAGATATAGAGGGTAAAATATTAAGAATTAAAATCTAAATAGTTATTCCATTTTGGCTTTAATACGCAATTGTTTTACCATTAAATATGATACAATTAAATGTTTGTCCAAAAAATGGATCATGTTTAGTAAATCTGGCAACATTACGTTACACCTCTACATTCCTACGTCTACTCCTCTACTTCTTGTATAATAGGGGTCAGCCATTATGAACCTGAACGCTTGTGATTGGTTTCCCTCGCCGCACGTGTTTTTGTTATGAATTATTTCGACAGTTCATTGGACAGGGTCTTTGTCACCTGTTTACAATGCTTGCTGCCGTTTCAAAACATTGATTACTATTGAAGGGTGGACAGTGGCGTAGGTTTTATCGTTGATTTTTGGATTCCGTTTATTATATATGTTATTTATTATTTTGTTTTATTTGTGGCTATTAATTAAAAAAACTAATATTAGTGTTGTGTATACCTAAGTAGGTAGTGTAATTTTCTTAGGTTTGGAGTTTCACTGTTTTATTACTTACATGAAATACCTATTATTTAATTTTTTAGTTTGTTTTATTATTGTCTACATATATACGAATAATAACATTTATTATAATGAATAAATTCACTGAGGGTAAGGTCCTTCATAGTCAAACGAGGGAAGTGATAGCAAACGTACAGGTAAGTTATAATAATTTATTTAAAAAAAAGTGAAATACATTGTGCCTCTTAAAAAAACAGTAGTTTATATTATATTTTATTGCTTTTTGTATACCAACTATGCATTCAAAATGTTGTTATTAGGCTTTGCGATAAAGAAGTGTAAGCTTGATCGCGTTTCCCTTTATACCGGAGTCTCTGTATCATCTGTGAGAAAAATTCACAAGGAAGATGAAGAAAGGCGACAAAATAACCCTGACGAAATGTGAGCCAGTTCAGCGAAAAAACGGCCACGGAAAACTGTCGTCGAAAAAGATGAGAGTTTTCATTTTCAAATAGTTAGGCATTGTATCACCAGATTTTACCTGTAGTATAAAGTGGTTCCGACAACTAGAAAGTTGTTACAACTAGAAAGAAGAAAATTAAAAGAAGAGGCAAATTTTTCTTATTCCAGGGAAACGCTTCGTCTTTTATTAAAGTCAAATGGCTTTTTTTGGCGTAAGTGTCGAAATAAGAGGAAAATCTTAATGGAGAGGCCCAATATTCTTTCCTGGAGATACAAATATCTTCGCGAAATACGAAAATATCGTGAAGAAGGCCGAAACATTATTTACTTGGACGCAACTTGGGTGGATAACGATTTGACGTTCAAGAAATGTTGGCAGAGCGATACGGTTACTGGTGTTTTAAAAAATATTAGTTCAACGGGTAAGCATACAATACAAAACAGTGTGTTTAAGTTACAGTCATATATTTTTTTACGGGCAAGGACCCGTTAAATTTGAGAAATATATATATATATTTTAAATGATATTTTAGGTCGGCTAATAATTGTTCATGCAGGTTCCGACAAGGGTTTTGTGGACAATGCCTGTTTAATATTTAAAGCCGGATTGGCCACAGGTGATTACCATGGCCAAATGAATAGGGAAAATTTTACTAGATGGCTCACGGAAAAACTTCTGGAGGATAAATTCTGGGAAACTGACCAAATCATGGAAGAAATCGAGCCCTTTGTCATCACAATAGGAAATGAGGACAGTGACAATAATGGCAGTAGTAGTGAAGACGATAGTGAATACGAGGCTGAAGGTAAAGAAAACGAGCTCGCTTATTTCACCAGTGAAAATAAAAACATGTCTAAGTGAAGTGTGTGAGACTTAAAAAAAACATTAACATAAATAACAGTAAACGAAAAATTAGGTAAGTTATTTACCTTATATTTTTCTCAAATTACCTTACTTTTTTCGTAAATACCAAAAAGAGTGAAAATTTCGCATAAAAAAAAACATAAAAATTCCCGTTCCTAGTTTAACCGAACTTTTATCGAAAACATCTTGTCGGACTTGCATTGTCTTATTTATTTAATGTAACACGACGTTTCGGTTGGTAAGTATCTCCAACCGTTATCAAGTGTAAACTGACAGCAAACTACTAAGTACTATTCTATAGGCTTATATACTAGATGTGTGCAGCGATGTGGAAAGGAAAGTCATCCGTGAGAAGAGTTGGGGGGGAGGACACGCCTCTCTCTAGATCCTACACTGTCCTGAGAGTAGAGGCTTCCCAGATGTTGGGTATATCGACGCTTGGCTGGCTGAAGATCCCCTGATTCTGTGAAATGAAAGCTGCCTCTATGAACTTCCTATTCCGCCAGTGCTGTTCCTTATGCAGAATCTTGGCTTCTGACCAAGTGGGGCAATGCCATAGGTGTCAGGAGTTTGGGCACTCCATGAGTAATTGCAACGCTAAGCCGCGTTGCCATAAATGTAACGGTGACCATTTATACACTGAATGTCAAAAGGATAAAGCAGCGCCGGCGAAGTGTTGCCATTGCGGTGGAGAGCACCCAGCAAACTTCTGGCGGTGCCCAAAAAACCCGAACTTTATTAAAACTAAAAGAAACGGGGCCACCTTTGCAGAAATGGCAAAGAAAACACTCAACAGGAACCAGGATACAAAGGGGGCGGAGCCTATGGCGGACATCTTGGGGGCGGGTACCTCAGGTCTGTCAAACGTCCTGCTCAACAATAACAACATAAAAAACCCAAACAATATAAAAAATAATAACTTACTTTATCTACTTAGTTTACCTGAAGCTGAAATAAATAAAAAAATTGATAATTTATTAACAAAATTAAATTCTTTATATTCAAACCCAGCAATAAAATTACTCCTAGGTGCTAACTAAGCTACTCTGGGGGACTTATCTAGTTGCTTAAGCATCGTTAGTTGGAATTCACAATCACTATATCCTAAAAAATCCGAATTTATTGATTTTCTACTTACAAATAATATCGATGTGGCATTGGTTCAGGAAACTTTTCTGAGGCCCTACACAAAATTTAAGATACCTAATTATAAAATATACAGAAACGACAGATCTAACGTTGTGGGCGGAGGAACAGCAATTATAATTAAAAGAAATATAATACATAAAGAAGCACCGCAAAGGGAAACAGACCCGGTAATAGAAAATACGGCTATAAAGGTATACATAGGCAACAAAGAAATACTATTAATTTCAATTTATAGACCACCTAGTAAATTATTAACCCTTTCGGTACGGCTTTTATTTCAGACGATTTTTTCTCACGGACGACGTAATTGCAGTACTCGACAGACGAGTGACGTATATACCCGTCAGATGCTAAAATAGGTAAAATGAAATTCGAATTTATGTTTGAATACATCTATAGCAAATGCAAATCTATTCCAAAAAGGTAATAAAATATTTCAAAGAAATGAACATTAAAAGACAAACAAATTCTAAAAGGTAACATAAGTTCTAAAACTAAGGTTAAAAATTTAAAAGTTAGCTTGAGTGTGGTAAATTTGAAAGCAAGGTATAATGCAAAGTCTAATATTGCAGTCCTTGCACATATACCTAGTGTCCTTTTTCTTTCTCGTTTTTTCGTATGGGAACAAACCAGACATCGTCTGGAAGGATTCTTGTTCTTTTCTGTACCTGGAACGCACATCGGAAAGTGCCTATCGGTTAATCGTGCGGAATTAAGGTTCAGATCAGGCCTTGTTACTGGATTATTTGTGGAAAACCTATAAATAATTTCTATTTATGTATCTAGGTCATAAAGGAAGCGTTTAACGCCCGCGGCGTGGAAATGAAAACACGAGCCGTTAGGAAAGGGTTTTTAGTCGCTGAGGGCGTTAAACGCATGACTAAGATGCTTACAATATTTTATGCCTCTCATTGCGTATGCGTTATATTTTTAAAATGAAGACGATTACAAACCTCTCAAATAACTGACGAATGATCTCTAACTGAAATGGCGCTAATGGAATTTTTCTAGCATCCGTGGTCAAAAACATGGCGTGGGCATTAAGTAAACAAACATCCATAACATGAAAATACAACTTCTTATACCATTTTATGCTTTTACGCATACTGTCAATACTAGAAATCATCATGTCAGTACGGTCGACTGCTCCCATTTTATTATTATACTCCATTACACATCTGGGATTCCGTACGTTTCCTTTAGTGATCCTGTCTACTTTTGGAAGAACTTCAATTTCGTTTGCATGCATAGTGGTTATCATATGAATATCTCGACGATCTTTCCATTTTGTTACCAATTGAATACGGATTGCACTGGAATACCATTCAACATCTCCTTTATTTAGTTTGCCGGTGAACTTTGGCATATGTTTTCTATGTGGCCGGACAGTTCCACAAGAGTTAGTGTTACTTTTAAAAAGAAAAGTTGACAAGGCAGGACTACTGTAGTAGTTATCTGTAAATAGCGAGTGTCCTTTGTTAAGATATTGATCCATGAGCTTCGTTACAACAGCTCCGGATATACCTGCTTCATTGGGTCCCAAATTTTCACTTGTAGCTTTTCCCAAATATACTATGAAGTCCAATACTATTCCTGTTTCGCAGTCGCAGAAAACAAATAGCTTAACTCCAAAACGGTGTCTTTTACTTTTTATAAACTGCTTAGAGCTTAATCTGCCAAAAAAAAAGTATTAAGCTTTCATCGATAACAAGGTCCTGAAATGGCCGAAATTGTGTTTGAAACCTTTCCTTTATTCGCAATAGAATATGGTCGACTTTATAGAGACAATTATTAGCGGAAGCATTCTCAATGTCGCAAAAGTGTAAATACCTTTAAATTTGCAGGTATTTGTCCCTTGACATTTTTTTTCCGAAAATAGGGGAATGTAGCAGCTCGTTCCTGGACCAAAACTCCTTGATAGTAAGTTTTTTGTTTCTTGTCATCAGCATCGTTATACCAATAAACACGAAAAATTCGTTCAAGTCAATAGCTGTCCATTGTGGTGCATTCTGCTGAACTGCATACCTGTTTGTTTCCTCAATAATGGTAGTAATCTCCCTTTTTCCATGTAAAGACTTATCGGTTATTCCGCTATTGTACTGTCGAATTCATGAACTACTGGAATAAAATCATGTTTTGTCCACAAAATCTGTAAATCTTCGTGACCGACTACAACCTCGGGTGTTGGAATCTCACCTTGGGGTGCTTCAGTCTCGTTTGTGATACTCACTTCCTGGTCAGATTCATGACCTTCTTCAAAAGACTCACTTTCATCCGAAGAGCTCGGTTTATACTCGCTATCACTACCAGGAAACGGCTCTTCTTCACTATCACAAGAAAAATACACATTGTTTATAGTACAAATGCTACGCACTTCGCTTTCGGATAAACCACAATATGAATCTAACCTTGCGACTTTCGCTCTGGGGCGACTGCCAGACGGTGCGGCGTCCTTCTTTCGCGACATTCTATGCTAAACTAAACACTAAACGCTATGCCAGCGGTACGGTACGCTACACCATGAAATCGCCGACTGTCGGTTATTTCCGGCGGTGACTGATATAACCGACACTCGTCCACCTGGAAAGATTTTTTGTGACTGATAAATAAGTCAGTCGTCTGTACGCAAGCATAAATTTTCGTTAGCGACGGATATAACAGGCAGTAGTCTGGTAAGCAATTTGAACCGCGGCCGGTTATATCCGTCATTCGTCTGTGTGGCTTTTTTTTTGTGCCTGATTTATCCGTCATTCGTACCGAAAGGGTTAAGCTATAAAGATTTAGATACACTTTTTATTGAAGACATTCCAACAATAGCCGCAGGGGATTGGAATGCCAAAAGTAGAATCTGGGGATGCACAAAGGAAAATAATTCCGGGCAAAAGCTTGAGAGATATGTCAGAGAAAATACAGTAAGGGTAGCAGCTCCACCAGAGCCAACTCATTATCATTTTTCGACACCCGACATATTAGACATTGCAGTAATAAAAAACCTGAGCCATAACGTCGCTGTGGAAAACCTTGATCAACTAAGTTCCTCAGACCATACACCAATCCTTATATCCATAGCCCAAACTTTCAAAAAAGATCCCCTCCCGGATAAAAAGATAACAAACTGGCAGTTTTTCACCGAACTGTTATCTAATACCCATCCCCTCCCAACTCCCAACACTGAAGAAGAAGTGGAACAAAAAGTAAATGAAATAACAAGCATCATTAATTCAGCATATGAAAAATCCACTACTAAAATTCCAATACCAAATACCCACACCTTGGTTTTCCCAGTGAGAATAAAAAACCTAATTAGAACAAGAAATAGATTAAATAAACAGGCTAGGTTACACAAAGACCCAGAAGCAAGAAGAATAGCCAATAGTTTAACAAAAAGAATAAAAAATGAAGTGCATGACTTCAGGAATGAAAGGTGGAATAATTTCTTAGAGGAATTAAACAATGATGACGAAAATCACATAAATTACTGGAGAGTCTCTAAGGTTCTGAGAGGAACAACCAAAACAGAGTTCCCGCCCATACAAATACCAGATGGAAGCTTAGTCTACACAGATATAGACAAAGTAGAAGCATTTAATAACTCATTAGAAAATCAATTTAATTTAAATAATTTCCCAGAGGACCACACTGTATTAAATCAAGTTAACCAAGTATACAGAGAAATAGAAAATATTCAATACCAAACTTTAAATGCCCCAAAAAGAATTAGATTTCAAGAAATAAGAGACATAATCACAAATCAACAAAATAGAAAAGCACCAGGGGTCGATGGCATAAACAATAAGATGCTTAAAATGCTACCCGACAACATAATATATGAATTAATGATAATTTTTAATCAATGTCTCACCCTCAGCTATTTCCCAAACTCATGGAAAAGGGCAATAGTAAAACTAATACCAAAACCCGGGAAGAACTTAGCAAAACCAGAAAATTATCGTCTATCAGTCTACTCCCATCAATTGGAAAAGTGTTTGAGAAAGCGGTGCTAAGTAGACTAATAGACGAAATAAATATATTAAAAATAATCCCGGCAGAACAGTGTGGTTTTGTGAAGGGCCTATCAACAGAAATACAGCTTGCAAGGATCCAGCAAAGTCTAGTTGATTCGTTCAATTCCAAGTATTCAACTGCCAGGATCACGCTCGATATCGAGAAAGCCTTCGATAGAGTGTGGCATGGCGGGTTGATTTACAAAATGGCGACATTTGGGGTGTCTCCGGGTATAACCAAATTTATCCAAAGCTTTTTAAAAAACAGGGAGTTCACTGCACAAATAAATAACATCACCCAAGATTATAAAAAAATCAGAGCTGGAGTCCCACAGGGCTCCCCCTTGGCACCCACCCTGTACAATATATACCAGGCAGACATCCCAAAGAACGATCACTATTCTAAGCTGGCATTATTTGCGGACGATACTTGTGTCCTTGCGAGCTGCAAGTACCTGGGCCAAATAACAGCGTATATTCAGAGCCACATTGATAAAATAGCGGTATGGGCCGAAAAGTGGAAAATTAAAATAAATGAGGATAAAACTGAGGCAATCCTTATCACCAAAAAATGGGACCGTGATATTCCAAACTTAACGGTGCTGGGCAGGATGGTCCCCTGGAAGAGTGAGGTGAAGTACCTGGGAGTACACTTTGATAATAAAAATACCTTTGTCCATCACATAAAAAACCAAATAAACCAGTGCAATGGATTAGTCCAAAGCCTCTACCCCTTCTTGGGCAGGAAAAGTAAGATGTCTCTCGACAATAAGCTCCTCTTGTATAAGCAGGTGATCAGACCTAAGCTCTTATATGGGTCTTGTGTCCTCTCAAAGATTCCAAAATCAACAATGGCTTACTTGGAAATATTTCAAAATAAGACGCTTAGGCTGATCGCAAATGCTCCGCAGTACATAAGAAACTCTGATATAAGAACAGACCTTAAAATGAGTACCATAGAGGAGTTTATTGTCGCCAGACACACAAAATTCAAGGAACGTGTTAAAGCTCTCGACCATCCTGAGATCCGGAAATTTTTATTAAAATGGCGCGAAAACAAGCCCTGGGGCCTGTTTCATAAAAAATATTAGTCCAATATTATTGGCAAAAATCTAGTAATATTAGTTTACATTATCAATTTATGTTTCATAAACTTATTAGATAATATTATTAATTATTAGCGTATTGGTTAATAAATTAGTACATTTTATTAGGATAATTTGAGAACTGTTTCATAAATACCTAGACTTCATAAATTTTACTAATAAAATTGATGTATTTTTATGAGTGTTTTTAGCATAATAATGTGAGTTAGAATAATAGAGTTAATTTGCAAAAGTTTACAAAATGGGCGATTCTGAATCAAGTGACGAGGAAGAGAGAGTTTTTGTGAGAAGACCAAGAATATTTAGGGAACGAATTTCCTATTTTTATATAGAAGATACTTATGATGAATTTAATGAACGATTTAGGTTACCTAGTGCGAAGTTCTACGTAATTTTAAACAGAATAGAACAACAACTAGCCCACGATACAAGGCGAAATTACGCGTTAACGCCGAAACAGCAACTAATGGTTGCTTTACATTGGCTTGGAAGTGGCATGCAGTATCACAGTGCAGGAGATATGCATGGCATCTCAAAAGCTACAGTATGCCGTATAGTTCACAAAGTTGTTCTATCTATTAACAGAACCATGCTTAGAGAAACCGTTTGTTGGCCCGATGATATTGGAAGAGTTATGTATCAATTTAAACAAATTGCTGGTATGCCGCTTGTTTGTGGAGCAGTTGATGGAACACTTATTAAAGTTGATGCACCTAGTTTACATGAACCAGCTTTTGTTGATCGCCATGGAAACTACTCTTTAAATATTATGCTTGTTTGTGGTCCTTCGTTAAAATTTTACTACGTTTCCGCTAACTGGCCTGGTAGCGTAAGTGATGCTAGAGTTCTGCGAACTAGTTCATTATTCCAAAGAATGGAAAACGGTTGGCGACCATTTCCAGGATCTGTATTGCTGGGAGACTCCATTTATCCACTTAAATCATGGCTTATTCCACCTGTTTTACGAAACGACGGTGACGCTTCGCAAATGCGATTTCTAAGAGCTCATAAAACGACTCGCAGAGTAGTTGAATGTGCTATAGGCATTTTAAAAGAAAAATTTCCTTGCCTCAATTATGTTCGACTGAGAAATACAGTGTTTGCTTGCGAAATGATAAAATGTTGCGTCACTCTTTGCAACATATCAAAAGCAGATAACGAACAATATAACATAGAGGAGGAAGAAAATGCCAATGATGACAACATAGATGCAGAAGAACAAGATGAAATAGATATAGGAGCTGAGGAGAAACTTAACTATTTTTACAATTATTTTCGTAATAATTAATTAAAATATAGGACAATAAAAGAAAGGTTAGGACGTATAAAAGAAACTACAATATATTTTTTTAAATGCAAAATTGTTCTTTATTTACCTTTTTTATTTAGATAGATAACAATTTTTTTTAAATCAGTCATAGTTTTTCATTAATACCGATTACATCACCTTCTTCATTTAAAATATATTCAGTAATATTTTGTGTGTCCTTTTGCTCTTCAATATGGCTTGTAAGGTTACAGTGACTTACATTAAGTGACCTTTCTTTATCCCACACTTCCAACTCCAATTTTCGGACTTCTAGTTCAAGTTTTTTTCTCTTGAGGTCCTCGAGGTATTTTGTTTCATTGGAATTTTGGACAATGATTTTTCTCTTAAGACATCCTGCAACCGAAAACAATTAATTTTAGTAAAAAGGTCAAATCAAATGATGGAAAAAGGACAGTGTAGGGAATGATAAATACACGCTTGGAAAACTTACTTGGAAAGGTTACTTTCTATGCACAAAAATAAACGAGTTTTTTGGTGGAAAAATAAAAAATATAAGTAATAATCTTTTTATGAGGACAGTCTTTATCGAGGTCTTTATCTAATGGAAATGTATTTTTGTCCAGCTGTAGCCTTCTATCCAAAGCCAGCTGGAATTGAAAATTAATTTAGGAACTATCGATAATAACCTCTTGTTAACTTTTGGGACTTCAGCGGTGGGCTTACGACATCTTCAAATGTATTTCCCACATCCTCTTTTATCTCTGTTACATCAGGTAATGTCTCAGTATTAGTCGGTAGAGTTTGGGTTACAACCTCTTCCTCCATTGAATCCGCGACCCCGATTCCTTCTATAACTGGAGAGTTTTTTCCAATTATTTCAATTACTAGCTTGTCGGTGTCATCAAGTTTCGAATCGGGGCCGCCATCTGATCCAGTTTTTTTTGCGTTATCAAGTTTGATCTAAAAAATATCTTCAATTAAAATACAAAGTATATTAGTTTTTATTTTAAATTAGAGCGTTAGCACTGCATTGTAGCGTAATAAAACAATTGCATGAATATTTTTTTAATAAAATTGCTGAGCAAGAGTAATAAAGTTCTATTTTTTTAAGTGCCTACATTGAAAAAAAACGGATGCTAATGAAATTAATACCATCATGCGATCCCTTCAAAATAAGAAAATAAAAAAATATACAAAATTGTCCAAAAATAACTTAAAAATTGTTTTTTCCCATTTTTTTGGACCAAAAAACAATTTTTTTTTGTTTTGGGTAAAAATGGTATTATCACTTTCGTTATTTATCATGAATAAAATAAATTTTTCCTCTCTTCCTCTTGAAGCCCAATTCATAAACTTTGCGCCTTGCGTTTAGTACGTAAAGCTCATGAACTGGATCTGATTCGACTCACCCCACTTTTGAGATTTTACTCATAGGCAACGCAAAATATTAAGCCGTTTAAAAGTTATTACTTAACACGCACATACTAGATTTTTAGAAAAAAACAGACACGATTTTTTTCCTCTAAACCGACTTTTACGACGTTTTAGGACTTTGTGAGATATCTAAACCACTTATATGGTTACGGGTTATTATAGTGTATCTTAATACACTATAATAATCCGTTTGTATACAAACGGATTATAATGCGGAAGTAATAAGTTACTTACCATTGTTCGGTTCCGAATATTAGGCCAAGTAGCATCACGCACGTAGGTGTAGTCTTTCTCGCATGTAATCAGTCCAATAGAAACCGCATAGGGTGAACTGCCCAGTTAGCCGGCCACCCCTAGTTCTCGGCCACTTTTTCACAAAATAGTTAATAAATAGAGCATTCTACAATTTATTTATATGAACATATCGCCCCTGACTAATGTAGTTCTTCGCGCACCATATTCACGCACCAACATCCTTATAGGCCAAAGCAGGCTTAAGAAAAATTCAGTCAAAACATGTACCTCCAGGAGTGCGTTGCATTTGCCGTTTTCTTACGTTTAGTGTAGTGTGCAGCTCGAAAGTAAATAGAATATAATTTCTGAAAACATCGAGTTTTGAGGTAAGTTTTGTGACTTTTTAGTTACTAAGGGGTTAATCTTTAATAATTAGATTAAAATATACAAGAAAACTTAATATTTAAAAAGAAAAATACGTGGCCGGAAAACCGGTCAAAAAAACCTTTTCTGCCATTTCTCGGCCAGGGTGGCCGAGAAGCGGTCTAATATAAATATTTTTCTTTATCTTTTTTTAACTTACTGATAGTTAGGGACTAGAGTGGGTTTCTCTTTTTAATAATATTCAGTTGGTTAGTAGATCAAGCCAGATCTCGGCCGGGTTTTTACGAAAATCAAGGGAGATATAAATATTTTGAAAGGGGGCCGAGAACTGGTGAATCCGCCTATTTTTCGGCCATTTTTATATTTTGCCATTAAAATGCATGCAAAAAATTAGTTTCTTGCAATGAACATATTGTTTTTTTCCTTTATTAATTTTAAAAAAATTAAGATCTTAAATATTAAAAAAAAAAAAACAGATGTACCTACTTGTAGGTCTGGCAAACGGATCTGAAACACCGGACGCAATGTTTGTTTTTATTTTTTTTAATTTTATCTTCAAATTATTATTTTAAAATTTAATTTAAATACATTTATAATATAATTATATACGCATTTAAATTAAATTTCACAAACAATATTAAAAAAAAAAAAAAATTAAAACATAAAAACAAACATTTCTTTTGGTGTTTCAGATCCGTTTGCTAGCCTATACCTATTTACATTCTGTGTTTTTTATTTTTATTTAGATGGCTACCAAGAAAGGCGTAAAGTTAAACGTTTCAAAACCCCGTAAGATGTTCACCTACAATGAAGAAAATCTCAATGTAGCCCTTAAACATGTGAGGGAAGGAACCTTGAGCGTTAGAGCAGCTTCAAAAGAATTTGGCGTTCCCAGGAGCACTATCCAAGATAGAGTGGCTGGAAGAAAACTAGATGAATTGAAAAAAACTGGGCCAGAACCAATTATGACAATTTAAGGTGAGAAACGCATAAAAGAGTGGGCTATAGCGCTTGCTAAGTCCGGATTTCCAATAAAAAAACATGAGTTGATGGAGACCGTTACTAAAGTTGCCATTAGTAATGGAAAAATCGATTCTTTTAAAAATAATAGGGTTGGAGAGAAATGGTACTTGCGATTTCTCTCGAGACATCCAGAACTAAAATTGCGTGAGTCTGAAAGCATTAATAAAGCACGGGCAGTAGTCACCGAAGAGTATATTAGGTCATGGTTTAGGGAATTGAGTAATTTTTTGGAAGAGAATAATCTTCAAGAGGTTATGGAGGATCCTACCCGTATTTTCAACGGAGATGAATCAGGATTTTCATTAGATCCTAAAACAGGAAAAGTTCTTGCTCCTCGGGGTCTTAAGAACGTATATTCAGTTAAAAAAGGCAATGAAAAGGAAACACTGACAGTTCTTATTACATTTAATGCACATGGAGATATTTGCCCCCCACTAGTTGTATTTCCGTATGTAAGGCCCCCGAAATCAGTTATTATGAATATGCCTGATAATTGGGTTCTTGGTAAATCCGACAGTGGGTGGATGAAGAGCGACGTATTCTATGAATATGTTTGCAATGATTTCAATAAATGGCTTGAGAATGGCAATATTAAAAAGCCAATCATATTATTTATAGACGGACATCGCTCACATTTAAATATATTTTTAAGCGAATTCTGTGAAAAAAATGGAATTATTCTTTACTCACTACCACCCAACACCACCCATGTACTCCAGCCCGCAGATGTAAGCGTGTTTAGGCCATTGAAACACCAATGGAAAAAAACCGTCAGGGAATGGCAAAGTACACAGGATGATGTAACCAGTTCAATTACAAAAGTGAATTTTTGTAAAATATTTCAGCAAAGTTTAGATAAGGTAGATATGGTGCCTTGCATTAAAAATGGATTTCGTAAATGTGGACTCTTTCCATTAAATCCGGACAATGTGGATTACACAAAGTGTGTCCAAAATGTTTTAGAAAAAAACAAACGCCCAGTCCAAAAAGAATATGACATTAAACAAGAAGAAATTGATAATGCCAAAAAAGTGATAAATCTTATCGAAACAAACTTAGCTGCCAAAGGTGTTGACGCAAAAATCATTTACCAAACCATAGATGAAATAAAGGTAAAGACTGAGCATGAAACGATAAATATTATAAGTGACATAACTGTTAATGACATGGAAATAACAATACATAAAGATAATTCATTGTCAGAGTCACTACCTATTGGTAGTATTGTCCCAATGGATTCTTTGAGTATAATTCCCTTTGAGGATTTAAATTTAACATTGACAGATTTGCCGTTGGATATATCTGTCACTGACATATTTGGAGCCAAAGAACCAGAGCATAGACACAACTATAATGATTCTATAAATATTTATCAAGACAATTACAAACAGAAAGGACCAAATGACAATGATAACAAAGATGAAGCAATTGAAAAAAAACCCGAACATGATAATAAAAAAGATACACAAGGAAATTATACATCTGCTATCACCAAAGAAACTCATGAATTTACCAGTCCAATTGAAGAATTCGGTAAAAAAATTAAAAATGATGACAAAAAATGTGAAGAAGATGATCAGAATCCACCAGAAAATGAAACCCTTGCTACCATTGAAGAAAGTCACGACTCTACTAATCCAATTGAAGAGACTAAAAGTTTAGATGACAATAAAAGTGAACCAGAAAACCAAAGAAATCTTGCAGACAATGATGCCTTAACTATCATTGAAGAAGGCCATACCATCAATCAAACTGAAGAGTTCAAGCAACCATTATTATTTAAAGAATCTAAAAATAATATTCCTGAAGAACTTGGATATGACATAAATAGTAGTAAAGAAAATATTAACAACCAAACAGCATGTGAAGTTAAAGGAGCAGATGCAATAACAAGAGAAGAAAGACCATTAAAAAGTATCGAAAATGAACTAGATAAAATCCAGATTGGCGAAAAAACCCCCCAAAAATCTATGAACGACGTTGAAGTTTTAAGTCCATTTTCTCAACATCTGAAGTTTCCTGAACCTATTAAAAAAAATAACGAAAGTAAAAAACGAGATAAACTGCCAAGTGCAATTTCCTCCAAAGCTTGGAGGGAACATATTCAAAAACAAGAAAAAGAAAAACAGAATAAACTGGATGTCCAGAAGAAGAAAAAAGAAGAAAGACAGGAGAAAAAGACACTGATAGCTAAAAATATGAGTGTCTCGAAAAATAACAAAAAAAGTAAAAAAATTAAACTTATGTGTTCTCTTTGCGAGGACGAACTTATAAGTGATACAGAAGATGACAATTTGAAAAATGTAGGCTGTGATATCTGTCCTAAGTGGTACCATTTAGCGTGCACTGAATTGTCCCATTTATCATATTCAGAAGCTGCAAGCAAATATTTTATATGTATTTCTTGCCAGTAAAATACCTACCTACCTATGTATATGTTCCTTGCCGTTACTTACCTAGTTATTATAGTAGGTACTTATAATTTAGGTATCAATAGTTTTAAGAAAAGTTTTAAAAGAAGCAATGTTTTTTTTATTTTTGTTAGAGTTTTGTTTCTTTTTTTGTTTGTCTATAGAGTTTAAAAGAACTTAAGTTTTTGTTCAAAGTATCTGTCTGTTATTTGTTTGTGTATGTACCTAATATTAGGAACCTACATTATAGTAGGTAAGGTATTAGTTTTACTATTTACTATTAGTTATAAGCAATTTTTTATATTTTTGTTAACTATAGAGATTTGAAGTTCCTACAAAACTAGGTAGGTACCTACTAAGTATGTTTGTACTAAGTTGGTATTAAATATATACCCTGTTATTTGCTTCTTTAGTTGCGTTTTTTTATTTTTCAATACAAGAATAAAAACATATTACATTTTTACTTGTACGACTTATAATAAAATTAAAATAATCTTTTTTAATTGCTTCTGGACTTTATTTATTTAGATCGGTCGAAAGTCAGTATTTTTCGGCCACCCCGGCCGAGAACCGGCATTTTGAGGCCGAGAAAAATTCCACCTGGCCGAGATCTGGCAGAATGCACATTTTTTAAATTTTAATTTATTTATAAAAACTGGGAATATTTTATCCTTTTTAGACCAAAGGAAACAATTAAGAACACTATAAGGTTTCACATAAAAAAACAAAAAAAACAAATTTTGTCCTTTTTCTAATTTTATTTCTCAGTCAAAGTCAAAAATTCAGTTAGGTGGCCGAGAACTGGGCAGTTCACCCTATTCAAGACATAAACTTTTGACGAAATTAAATAGCTGATAAATAAAACTTAATTAATATAATAAGTAATTATATTATCGAAAACTAACGTCGCAAAAGAGAAATTATGTTAGAGTAATTGAGCAAAATTAATTATTACCTTACCATATCAACCAAATATTAAAAAAAAAAACCTATTTAATGTAACATCGTTCACTAGCCATGTGTATATTAAAGAATTACTTATAAATAAGGCGTAACATACCTTTAGCCGCTCGGCCATATAATTTATGCCCTGCAGGACATGGTCTAATTGCCCTTGTAAGGCCTGCAATTCATTTTTGGGCGGAGGGGGCTGCACACTACCTGTGGCGGTTACATTCCACAATAATTTTAGCGCTCTACTGCACGGAGCAGAGACCCTCCTAATTTCTTGAAGGATTTTATTGTATTTCCAATCACTGGTTTGCCCAAGGGTTCGCCTTACTTTGGGAAATAAATAAAGCACCTTTTGGTTTAACACAACTTTATTAAACCCGATTAATTCATAAAATGGTCCAAAATATAGTCTACAAAACTATAAGTTGTACAAATCACTACTAAAAACTTAACTAAACATCTAAAAGCTTAGTTAAAACAAACCGGGGAAGTACCGCCGCGAGCTATAAATAGCACATAAAAGATACCGATCGGCTATTGCGCGCCAAAACCGGGAGCAAAGTTCAAGACGGAGACCGACCGTGCGAAGGGCGACCGCGACCTACTTTTTACTTGGTCGAGCGACGACTTCATACTGCTGATTGATTTGGGGTGGACGACGGACGGCAACGCGCGTTATTAATAGTTGTTTCCCTGTTGCCGGATTTATTATAAAGTAATAAGTATTAATATAATAAAATTATGGTAAACATTGAACTAGGTGACGTAATTTAAAAATTATGTATTTTTTTACTAGATATTTTTTTACCGAAAAGTGGGGGGTTTGCTTAAAGGCGCGGGAGCCGGGAGGTTTAGTAAAAAAGCGGGAGCCTTCCGCTTAAATCGGGAGGGTTGGCAACCCTAGTAGAGGTTAGTATAATTTTTCGCGGTAATTGTGATATTGCAACGCAAATTTTTTATCAGGCCGTTAAAGAGAGTCTTTTCAAAGAAATAAAACAGCATATTACGTCATGATAAGTCGCACATTAGCGATTATTTAGTTGCTACAATAACTGCATGGTATAATATGGTGATATTATTATTATAATAGGTAGGTATGGCGGCTGGCTTATGAACGTTTTTTGCGCACTAATTTAAGTGGGCCTTAGTAAAGCAGAAGAATTAATTACAAAACTAGTATATGTACAAGGTGGTATTTTATTAGTTTTCTGGGTAAATTTTGTAAAAACTTGTTCTTTCGTCAACAATTTTTTATACCAAAATAAAACTAGCAGTTTAAATATTTATCTTAAATGACTTAATTTTTGTATGCTCTCTTCAAATGGTCAAAACACATTTTTTCTTAAATTTTTATAGACACGGTGTTGTTTTTGAAATTTGTGGATTGATGGGCATGTTTTTTTGATCCAGTCCTGTTTTTTGCCCCGAGAAATCGATAAAGCTAATTGAAAAAAAAAAGACCAAATTACGTTATTGAATATACCAGGTGATTCAAAAGATATAGTAGCAATATTATCAAGATTAATAAAAACATTAAATCACCCTGTATTTTGATAAATAGCACAGATAAATAGGCAATGTTGACCTATGAAATATCGGTTCTTTTGAATAGTCCCACATATACTGTTAACGTAGGTATTTACATTTACCAATGAATCTCCCTGTTTATTTAGGGTATTGGTTTGTGATATTTTTGAGAATTAAGAGGACCTGTAAAAAATGTGGATCTGAATAGAAGAAAAACGGTTTAACCGATTTTTATGAAATTTTTCATACCTACAGCTTTATATGGTTAAATTCTATAGCTAAAAAAGAAATCAAATAAAAAATACAGAATTAAAAAAATAAATTCAAAATATTGGCTGTTTATCTCCGTAAGAATTAAAATATAGAGTCATATATAAAATTTCTTTAATTTATATCGGGTATGTACCAATTTTCATTTTATTTTTTTTCCATTTTCAACTCTTTTATTTTTTATTTGATTTTTTTTTCAGTTATAGAGTGTAACCATCTAAAGCTGCATGCAAAATTTCATAACAATCGGTTGAGCCGTTTTTCTTTTTTTCTTTTCTATTTATTCAAATTTTTTACCGGTACAGCAGTATCCTTTTAAGTAAACATTATTATTTTTTACTGGGTATTTTAAACTAAAAACTTGAATTAGCCTCAACTCTCTCTTAACCAAAATTAGTTTTAAAAGATTTTTGTATGTTTTTTTAGTACTATCTGGAGAGCCGTGCCTAAACGGATAATTACAATAATTTTCTTGTAGAAGTGTTTTATTTTCAAGAGGGCTTATAAAATAGATAGTGATAAATATACAGTGTGTCCAAGATAAGGATGTCTATCATGCATGGCAACTATAGGGGATACGAGGTTGGTTAAATTAGAGAAAAGTTCTGCATTTTAGAGCCTAACAATATGCCGTTTAGAAAGTTTTTAAATTTTGAGTAGATCCGGAGATATTCGAGAAAAACCGAAATTTGCCGATTTCGTTTTTATTTTTTTCTAGCGTTATTTAAAGAGATATGGAAAAACAAAAGACACTTTCTTATGGCCACTTTTTAAGCTCTAAAAAATAACCTTAAGAGTTTTTTCGTACGACGTTTCGTTTCGAAGAAAAAAACTAAAATCCCCATGATAGACATCCTTATCTTGGAAACACTGTATAGTGATTTTTTATTAATAGGTGTTCCTAGTAAATATGTTGAAGTCAGATGCCGAATTTGCTCATTCGCCGAAATAAGTATTCCATTTACGTTATAAATGCTTTTTATAAAACCAAAAACTTAACCCAAAATTAATCCAACCCTACCATTTTCTTCAGGTATCTTTTCTTCAAGGGTTGGATTGTTTTGGGTTAAGTTTTTGGTTTTTTAAATAATATTTAAATCGGCTAATCGGCAATGGACCATTTATTTCGGCAAATGGACGAATTCGGCATTTGACTTCAACAGATACAAAATAAACAAACATTTCTTTTATAAATGGTTTTGGCTAAACGAAAGTTACCCCAACCCCTATTTTTAAGGGGCTTTATTAACACTTTTTATTTTCTGCATATAACACACGAAATATGTCAAACCAATTTAAAAAATTTTGCATTTTGCATTTTAAACACCTTGCTGATATTTTTACTTTTCTCATGTAGTCTGCAGCATGCCTTGCCTCTTTTGTTAAATATTCATCGTATTTTTATCAATTACTGTCTTAAAAAATATAGTAGCAAAAGTAACAATTACTTCCCTGGAATTATGGTTGATATTTTCTTTTCAGAAATGGGTACATGATTTAGAACAAAAAAACCAAAGTTACTTATAGAATAACAAAAACCTTTCCAGTAAGTTCTGTAAGGCCAGTTAATATTTTTAAAAGGATATATCACTGCCATTTCAATACAAGGAAGGATGAAACGCACTCATCCCGAAGCAGAAATACTAATTGTGCTCATCAAATGTATATAAAAATTGAACGAAAACTTGTTAGGTCAAAGTCGCCAGAGCATAATAGTCTTATTACTAAATGGCCATGCGTAATAGAATTCAAAAATGACCATAATCACACTATCCTGTCAGCTGCTGCACTTCGCTATAGGCCAATAGGAGACGCAGCTAAAAAACGTTTCCTTGAATGATTCCAGCATGGTCATAATGCCTCTAGTGCCTATCATACGTACTGTGTCGAAATGATGATACATTATAATGATGAGTATGAGACTTACGTTTCAGACAGATGTCTTTTTTCTACAAAAAATGACGTTCAAAATCTATGGAAGTCTAACTTTAAAACAACATACGGGGAGAGATCAGAGAAAAATATGTTAATTTATCTGGAAAAATATTTAGCCGAACAAAAAAAGAATCATGGGATCTTATATAAAGTTTCTTGCGCTCAGGACAATTATTCAGTTGCAATATGTACACCAATCATGCAACGCGTTGCGCGACTATTACCGCAAGCAAATGAAATACTCTTTGTGGATTCTTCAGGTAACTGCGACGTGGAGAATCATAAAGTATACTTTTTCGTGACACAATCTCCTGCTGGTGGACTCCCATCTGCCATTGTGGAATGGAGAAGGGTAAGTACGTACTATGAGTACTTGCTAAAATATAAACTAAGCATTCAGATGGGGTGTCGTAGACTAATTCACATTCTATTATTTTAAACTCTTTGCTACTCTGTAAAATTTAAAGAATTTGCTCTTTGGGGTGTTCCTACTACCTACATTTTATTAGAACTAGCATTATATAATATATTTTTAGGCTGTTACCGATTGGAAATGCAAAGTTA
This sequence comes from Anthonomus grandis grandis, assembly GCF_022605725.1. NCBI lineage: Eukaryota > Metazoa > Arthropoda > Insecta > Coleoptera > Curculionidae > Anthonomus > Anthonomus grandis. The sequence goes on from NC_065563.1 coordinate 1,102,502, forward strand.
AAAGTAAAGCGTCTAAACTAAGGCAATCTGCATTACAAACTGGTGGTGGCTCCTCCAATATTCCTCCTTTAACACATATAGAAGAGAAGTTGATAGCAATAATGGGAAGAAAAGGCTTTGAGGGGGATAATGGTATCAAGGAATTAGGTATTCCAACAACAAAAACATCTGAACCAGTTGAAGTGACTGAAAATGTAAGTATGTTTACATTTTTTCCTCAAAATAAATTTAAAAAAAAAATAAATAAAATCTTTTGTGCATTAAAAAAAATTATAATATGTGATTATTTAATGCAGCGATGTAATTTAATTAAAGCAATATTTAAGAGCAAAAATCTTTCTTTTAATATTTGGGCCCTTATTTAATTTTACTACTTGGATTTTTAACAATATGTTTTTTCAGGTAATTGAAGAATTTGACTTTGATGATGGTATACCTACACTAATAAATTCAGATATTGACAGCTTTACAATGCCGGTAGCATCTTCAACAATACCTATTACCACTTCTACATCTCTTGCTAATAGCAATGAATTTCTAAAAAAAGTACCTGTAAGTACCTACAATAGTATAATTCAAAGCCTATGAAAATAAATGTGAAAAATATGTAACACTTAATAATCATAAAATTTCACTCACATAAAATAAACAGAGTACATTAAAAAAAAACAAATTGTTGTTGAAGTGTGTGTGAAAAAGCTATGCACTCTGTATAGTGTATATTCTTTTTAGAATATACACTTATATTTTTATAAGACTGCATATACATACCTTCATATTATACTGCCGTGCTAAGAAAGAAGAGCATAAGTCGATTTTTTTCAAATTTCTGTTTTTTGCATTTTTGGAATCTTTTGGGATTGACTGATCATATAAAAAAAAAACAATTGCCAAAAAAAAATTTTTTAAACGATTTTTTTTAATTAAAAAAAGCACAAGTGCATACTCCATTAAATATTTTTATTCAAAAACATAAAAAGAAAAGCATAAAGACCAACTTTGTTCCTAATACATTAAAAGAATGGCATAAGTAACCATGAACATGGGCACTTATGCTGTTCTTTTTATGGAATTAGCTCAAACCATTTGAACGTGTGTGCTTCTTGTGCCAGCTATAGCCGCATATGCTTTTCTTTATATGTATTTACAGGCCCACATAATTTGTTGAATAAGCGTTAGTCGCAAATTAATAATTGGTAAGAGACGACGGACGTTCGTGTAGGTGGCTTTAATTTGTTTTGTTCTGGTTTTTCATTTTGTTGGTGTTTTTTTGTTGTTTATGCAATTGTGATGGAACGTAAAATGGTAAGTAGTATTAATGTTTTTATTATTTTTTTTTAAGTGATTACAAATCAAATGATTGCAATTAAAAATATTTCATGCTTTTATCATAATTATGGGACTAAAAGTTGGTATTAAGACATAGGTTCTTATCATGTTTTACCGAAAAATTTTTAGTGCAGCTACTAATTTTAACTATACAGGGTGTCTCAAATTCGGGGAGGGTGTTTACATACGGGATCTCGAAAACCGCAAGAGTTACAGGGCCGATTAAATGGAGGCAAAATTGTGCGTTTTGGACTTTTGGAAGAAAATACCTAACGTTTTAAAAAGTAATAAAATCCCGAATACCTAAAATATATCCTGGATTTATAAGTATTCGAAACTAATATCCGAGATTTCCGGGAAAAACACGACATTTGACTAAATGGATTTTATTTTGTATAGACTTTATTCTAAGAGATACCTACTTGAATTTCATAACTCCTTGTTATGTAAAACATGTACTATAGGAGACTTAAAAGTCATGTCCCTATGCTGTGTCTTACAGTTGGCATTCTTGGTAAGCATGCCTTAATACTATCAACAGGAATGGTCCTTTCCATATTGACATTTTCATTTGACAATTTTCCTAAGCGCTAAGTTGTCGTGTTTTGCAGTTATCCATATAACCTGTAAGGTGATGTGTAGGGACATGACTTAAGTCTCCGATAGTACGTAAGTACCACATATTATCATTTGTGAAAATTTTGTTGCAGAATATTCCATCAACATCCAGTATGCGATCGCGAAACATTATGGCGCTGTCTTTGAAAACTTCAAGCCCAAATATTGTCCACACCAACACCACTGATGACAGTGATAACAGCTTTAATGAGTTCTTGACATCGGATGTACTGAATGTGAGTGTACAAGACATTAATTTATCTGTTTTTGAAAGATCAGACTTAAACGAAAATATCGAAAACGCCGATCCCAATATTATAAGTAATAAAGACAATGTTAGAACCCCAGAGGAAAATGTCGAGAATAATATCGATTTATCTGAAAGTGAGGTATCGTCAGAAGAAGATTACTTTGCTGTGGTTGCTGGTATGAGAAAAAGAAAAAGATATGTTCATTCCAAAGAAGAACGTAACAAGATTAGAAAAGCGAAAAAAATTCAATCTTACGTTGTACGGCCACCTTGCAATTGCCAAAACAAGTGTAAGGAAAAAATTATAAGCGAAAGAAGATTGGAAATAAATAAAAAAATTTGGGCTTTAAATTATGAGTCAAGAAAAACATTTATATCAAATATGTGCGAAGAAAGTTTAGTTAAAATACGTAAAATAAAAAACCACAGTACCTTTAAAAGAAATAAAACCATTTATTACTTTTTAAAGACATCAAATAATGAACGAGTTAAAGTATGTAAAGAATTTTTTGCTGGTACACTTGGCTATAAAAAAAATAATGGTTCTCTATTAAAAAATATAACACCTCCAAAAGACAAAAGGGGAAAACATAATAACCAATTAAAAAAAGTAAATACAGAGAATATAAATTTACATGTAATGTCATTTTGCCCTACAATATCGCATTATCGAAGAGAGCATGCCCCCAAAAAGCTATATTTGCCTAGTGATTTGACAATAACAGGTATGCATACAAACTTTTTACAAACTTATGGTCATTCGTCCTGCAGCTATGAATCTTACCGTAAAGTAGTTGTGAATGACCTTAATATAGCATTCACAAAACTAGGGCATGAAGAATGTGAGAAGTGTGAAGCTCACAAACTTCATGAAGTCTCTCATTCGGAAAATGAGACCGATGAATGTGGTGAATGTTCTAACCATAAAATCCATTTAAAAAGGGCTAATGATGCTCGACAAAAATACAGGGCCGGCGAAAAACTTAATTCATCTAATGACTTACATGTAAGTGTGGACTTACAAAAAGTTATTATGTTGCCTCGTTTGGAGGCGTTTAAAGAGGTTATATTCACTCCCCGAATAATTGCATTCAATGAAAGTTTCGTTCCTTTGGGGAAATTTAACAAAAAAAGACCGCCATTTGCTGCAATTTGGCATGAGGGAGTGACTGGAAGAAAAAAAGAAGATATCACTAGCACATACCACAATTTTTTAACCACTTATGCGAGGGACTATGAAAATATAGTGTTTTGGGCGGACAACTGCACCGCACAAAACAAAAACTATTGCTTGTTCAGCTTTTTAATTTACATTATAAACTCAAATGAAATATGTGCAAATACTATAACATTTTGTTATTTTGAACCTGGACACACGTTTATGGCAGCTGATTCCTTTCATCACCTTGTGGAAAAGCAGCTTCGAAAGCAAGGTCGAGTTTATGATTTTCAAGATTTTTGCGATGTAGTTCAAAACTGCAGTTCTGTTAAACCAATCGTAGAAGAGATGAAGAAAGACGATTTCTGTCACTGGCCATCGCTAAGCTCTACTTACCAAATTAAGTCCAAGTCGGTATCGATACGAGATTTTAAAGAAATATCAGTTAAACGTGGATCAAAAAGCTTATATTTTAAAAAAGAAATAAATGGGACAGAAGACATTTTTGAGTTTTTACCAAAAAAATTTTTAAAAGGAAATTCTCAACTAAAAAAACCAGAACCTTTGGATCAAAATAAAGGCATATCTGTTGATAGAAAAAATACTATTAATAATAAATTACTTAAATTAATGCCAGAACATAAACAAAATTTTTGGAAGGAACTGCCAGTTAACCAAAATAATCAAAATATTCCTGTTGATAATGACGAAAATGATGAATAAAAGCTGTTCCAAATAAAACCCAAATTTTAACATTTAATTAGACTCTAAGGCATTTTAATTTAAAATTAAGTTAAGCAAATATTTTAAGAGAATAAATCTTATGTTTTTAAGTAATAAATTTACTGTACTAATCTCTATATGTATTTTTCCTTATAAATTAGTAAAAAAATATACTTTTTTTATTATTTAGGCTTCTTTCAAATCATACAATGCAATTAAAATCAAATAGAGCTTAAGCCTATTTTACTATGTACGTTGTAATCTGTATGGGTTTATAATACTTACCAAGAAAAGCATATGTACCGATTAGGCGATATATGCTTTTCTTTCTAGGGATGTTGGCATAAAATAAAAATTAGATACCCTTATGCTTTTGTTTTTTCTTATTTTTGAAAGAACTTTTACATATTTAGAGATAATATTTTAAAGATATAGTTAAACACATGCAAGGAATTCAGTAGGCAAAAAAAAACCGTAGAATTTGCCATAAAACGAAAGACTTTTAATAAAATACAAAAATAAAACTTTAAATGCGTTTTTCTCAAAAGTAGCAAAATGGTACTTATGCTCTTCTTTCTTAGCACGGCAGTATAATAATATGTACTTTCGTTTATTTACAGAAACGTAAACATGACAGACTAACAACAGCCATAAAATTTGGTGAAGAGCACGATTATTGCGATGAAAATAATTCGCCCGTCCGAGGCAAAAGAACCAAAATACAAAATATTCCAAGGATATCACAGAACATCGAAAATATGACTTCTGAATCACTAACTATATTAAAAAATATAGATCAGAACACTGCGAGGATTGCAGATAGCTTCGAAAAACTAGTCAATCATTTAATTCAGAAACCAAATAATTAATTACGTACTGTGATTTTGTTTCTAACAATTAATTATTATTATTAGAATTTATAAAAATGTTAATTTTTGAGTTTTCAATTATTTATTAGAATAAGTTTTTTTTGTTACTGTGATTTAAGGCTGTTATGTTATTTTTTTATAAAGAATAGACCGTTAATTTGTTTTGTATTATTTGTTTCATTTTAGGTAATAATTGTTAGACCTATTTTTTCTACCTAAGTTTAAAAAAATATATTTTGATTTTTAAAGTAAATAATAGCAAATAAACAAATACGGACAACAATATAAAGAACAAAATATCTTAAATATTTATTTTAATTAAAGAAAATATACATACATACATCAAATGAAAATACATAAATGCATTACTAATTCTAAGAATTTGTGTGTGCAGCTATTGAGTTATTTTTTTTACAAATTCATATAAAAGGAAAGTAGTAAAAAAAATGAACTCTGAGAAATTTAAAACCAAATGCCAGAACTAAAATTAATATCTTTCAGTTTGTAGGCAATAATATGTAGACACTTTTAAAACTGTTTTTTATTGACTAGAGAAGATGCTTTATTTTATAAGGTTATTTGAGTGTTAATTTAATAGGATAAAAAAAATAAATTTCTTACTTTAGATCTGCCATTTGATTCTAAATTGATATTATTTTTATAATGTAATTTTAATTATTTCTAAAGTAATTATTTACAATACGCCTCCTGGTGGCTTCGCCTTGCCTGAAAATATTATCTTGAGCATCATTTTGAAAACGTCCATTATTTATTTCTTCCTCATTGACTATGTCCTCATCTAATTCTAAATTTGCAGCAATGCAGATATTGTGCAGAATGGAACAAGCATTTACTATTTTGCCAACTTTCTCTGGCGAATATCTTAAAACTCTTTCCCTCAATAGGCATCTAAACCTTGATTTTAAAACACCATTGCACCTTTCAATACAATTTCTGGCTCGGATATCATTAAACCTTCCTTCAGGAGTGTTTATGGCTGGATTATGAAAAGGGGTCATTAACCATGGCTGTAGAGGGTATCCAGAATCCCCAATCAGCCATGTATTGTGATCTCCTACAAAATAAAATAAATAGGACTAAAATAAAAGATATTACAATACATTTACCCCTGTATATGGGCACGCATATATAAAAAATTACCCTGTATTATAGTACATATTTTTTCAATTGGCACAAATTGGTTATGTAATATACCTATGTATTAATATCAGGATTATATGTAGGGTAAGGTCGCCCATATTAAACTACTTTTGACAAAACTGGCTGTTACTTATATAATAAATTTAGAATAATTAATTTAAAGGGTCTGAAAGATGAACCGGCTATTTTATTAAAATTTGGTGACCATAAATGACATTTTTGGAATGTCAACACATTTTTAAATTGATATTAAAAAAATATTTGCAAGTGGTTCATTTTGGGAAACGGGTTGCACAAGTTGAACCCTCGGTGTCCCAAATTGAACCTACACACAATATGGAATCAAGAAACGCATAATAAATTGAAGAAATAATGCCATCCAAAAAATAAATAAATATCCTTATTTCTATAAAATAAACCATTTATACAAATTAACACTGGCTTGCAATATTGCCAAAGAGAATCAGTACCTGCAAAAACAAAATTTTTATTCTCAAAAAAGAAAACTCGACGAGAAAGATTACGTCGACCAATTTAGAAAAAAAGATAACACTTTCTGGCTTAGACTAATGTAAGAAAATAAAGGCTTATCAACTAAAGTTAGGTAAATACTAAGAATCAGAACAGAACTTTTAGTTTTATAGAAGGAAACTTATAAACTAATAAAAAGAACCGTTAACAAACGCACGAATTACAAAAAAATACTTTTTTTTGGGACCTACCCCTACGCAGCTGCAGTGGAACCATGTTTTGCATTTTAGGCATTGAATCATGTCCCTGCATTCGTCCAATTCACACTCCCCACAGAACCATTTTCCCGATTCCTGTTTCATTTAGTCTTTTGTTTTTGGGCCTTTGTTTGTTAGCCTGTTTTCCTTTACAGGTTCTTTTATTTTTTTATTTTTATTTTTTCCCACACTGGCCTCAAGATCGTCCCTATAAGCACTACTAGTTATTTCCACTGACTTTTGAATGCCTCTACGTCTTTTTGTTACATTCTCATTTACAACTGTTTGGGTATAGGGGCGACTTCATCTAATAGTGATGCCGTGGATGTTGAAGATTGGTTCAAATCGAGGACTGGTGGTTCGGACACAGACATGGAGCAGTCCCGTTGTACTGTCTTCCTCAGTGTCCGATTAGTTCCTTCAATTTCCGAAGCATCATGTTGGTCGTTTGTCTGAGTAACATTTGGCATTAAATCATCAGCAGCAATGAAATCAGATTCTTTGACATGCCTATCAATAGGCCAAACATCTGATACCCTGAAACCATTCACTGCCGTTTCAATGGTTGTCGCTCTTCCATATGCTTCATTTAAGAGCTCTGCTACTTGAAATTGGGAAACCATTCGTCCAATATTGCTCCTTAACCATTTTTCTGAAGCCTGAGTGTAATATACCTCTAATGGTTTGAAAAAGGATCTATCTAGTGGCTGTAAGCGATGAGTGGTATGACCCATTAGTTGAACCATTATCACACCATTTTCTCTTGCTAGAAGAAGAGCTTCAAGATTTTTACAATGTGTTGTGTGCCCATCTAGCAGGAGTAACACCTTATTGTCCTTTGTAGGACGAACCGTATTTATGAAATACTGCAACCATTTCACGAATATCTCGCTGGTGATGTATCCGGAATCCGATATCATGATTTTACTTCCAGGTGGAGCTCTATTACCTAGTTCTGGGGTAAGCCTCTTGCGCTTAAAAATTATCATAGGTGGCACGTAAAAGCCTGATGCACTCACACAACAAACTATTGTTGTATTAACACCACGTTCTCCGCTCGCCACAGAACCGACGATCTTGGATCCTTTGACCGTGACAACCTTTTGACATTTTTTGGCTACGGTGGAAAAACCAGATTCATCCATGTTAAAGATGGTTGTTGCCTCGATTTTGTGCTCATCACACAATTTTTCCAGTAAGTCGTAGAATTCCAGAACGTTTTCCTTGTTAAATCCTTTAATCCTAGAGTAAAGTCGGCATATATGGAATACCAATCATTTTTATAGCGATAACATCAAAACATAAGTGTTTAGAGCTGCATGATTTCATTAATATATACTTCTAAGTATCTCCAAAGAGTGTCAGGTGCTAAATTAAAAATTAAATCATATTCGGTAATTTTACAAAAACATTTAAAAAAAATGCATTTTTGGCCGACAAAAAAAAGGAGGATAATATGGAATATGCATATCGGGTAATATGGAATAGACTTATTATACGCAAAAAACTAAAAAACTTTACTAAAATTATTTAACTTCAGAACATCAATATGAATATAAAAGTATATCTAGGAATTGCAAAAATCGCAAACAAATACATCTTTTTCTGCACTGGTACAAGCTTCGTGAGCCCATTCATGGCAGATTGCGCATTGCACCCATATTTCTCTACTTCGGCTTGAGGAAAATGTTTCTAGGCAAAAAATACATGGGACATCTTCACCGGTTGGTTTTTTATTGTAGCAGCTTAATGGCAGATCATCATCAGATGAATCATCAATTACTGCTTCAGATTCTGAATCAGAGGAACTAGATGGTACATATTTTTTCGTGACTTTACGCTTCTTGGTTTGTAATCCACTAGATCCAGGTTCATCGAAAACGTTTCGTGTAACTTTTTGTTTTGAGAGATTAATTGATTGTTCTAATTCCTCCTTATTCGGCGTCGACGTGATTATTTTGGAACGCCCACATTTTCTTCCCCGAGTTGCCGGCTTCTTTGTTAGTTCTAGAACTGGAATTATGTCACTAGGATTAACATAAGGCAAGTTATTTTGCACATTATGAAGACGTGTATTATCGTTCGGCAAATTTTGATTTTCGTTTTGCATTTCGGCCGCAAATTCTTCGTCTGTGAAAATATTTCTTCTTAAAGGGTAGATCCCAGTGGCACTAAATCCTTTATCAGCTCTTTCCCCAGATTGCACTTTAAGATAGGCGCTACCAAATAACTGGCAAATATCAAAATGTGTTACTGCACGTTTTTCCGTTCTCATGAAGATTCTCACTTCTTCGTTATAGAAGGTCTTTAATGCACCCATGACGGTCTTATCAAGGGGCTGAAGTTTGTGCGTTGTATGTGGTGGTAGGCATAAAATAGTAACTAAAAAAATTATTTTCTTTAGCTTTGATAAGTACATCTAGATTTCTAGTGTGAGTGTGATGGCCGTCTAATATCAACAGTATTGGTTTTGTTGCTGAAGGTTTGGCTAGCTCTAGGAAGTGGTCAAACCATTTTGTAAATAAATCTGTTTGAATCCACCCGGATGGGTGAAAAGCAAACAGCGATTCTGGAGGAGCCCCCTTTTTTAACTGCTCACTGGCTTTTTTGCGTGGAAAGATGATCATCGGTGGCACAAAATTACCTGCCGCACTCATACACATTACGATGGTTATAAGTGAACCTCTTTCGGCTGATGTGAGAGTACCAACTTGTCGTTTGCCTCTAAGCGATACCACTTCTGGACATCTTGATTGCACAATGGACAACCCCGACTCATCTACATTATATATTTGATGAGGTCCATAATTTCGCTCCGCCATAGTCCTCTCTAATAAGTCGAAAAACTCATTGACATTTTCCCTATTAAAACCAACGGCTCTTGCTAGGGAAGTTCCAGTGGGCTTTCGTAAACTTAGTGTAGTTTCGTATGCCTGTGCATGAATGATGAAAACCAATCTTTTCCCGCAGATTCACGTAAAAGAGAGAATGGATTTGGTATATTGTTACGTGTAGCAAGTTGGAATGCTAGAGATCGGACATCCCTTCTTGTCAGACCAAAAAACTTCTGATCCATTATAAGTAAATATTGAACTAGTTCCTTTTCCAACTCCTCTGACAAAACTGGTCGTTTACCCAACTTCGTTTTACTCACAATTGCTGGAGGCCCTTCAGTATGACAGAGGCGAAAAAGTGTTGAGCGTGGAACTTTAAATCTTTTTGCTGCCGCCAAATAACCCATATTTCTGTTTCTTACTGATTCAATGGCGTTTTCCATATCTTCCCATATTGTTCCATATCTACCTCACTCCATTGTTTTCGCTTTTGCTTGAAGGGAGCAGCCATTATGTCTGAAAATTAAAAAAAAAACTCTATTTTATACTGAGCGGGTAATATGGGATATGGGATAGGGCGGGTAATATGGAATATCCCATATTACACGCTACACAATATGTAAACAAAACAAGTACTCTATATAGTATCATGAAAAATATCAAAGCAAATCTTTAAGATTTCTACCATATTATGCCTAAACAAACTTACCATGCGCTTAAACACTTTTGTTTCAACAAAATGTAGCCACAAAACGATTTTAACTGACCCCGTGTACAAACTCTGAACATGTGAAAAATCATAACCTCAACTTTTTCGGCGTTGATGGCGTATGCGGAAATTTTACTTCATGCCAACAGTCTAGAATTTCAACAAGAATTCTAATGTCGCCATCACTCTAGATATGGAGCCACCAGTTTAAAAATTATGAAAAGTTCTATATTACCCGACTATTCCATATATGCCGACTTGTAAAGTGGATTGAGGTTGACGCAGTGATAAATTGGAGTGTCTCTTCATAAATTTGTAGTACCATTTCTTACCCGCAATTCTTTTTTCTTTGTTGAACTGATAAGGGATTTTGTGTTTTTCAGCCAAATCAAAAGCAATCTTTCGAATATCACGTATAGTCAATCCAAAAAGGCAGTTTGCAAATTGAACGATACGCTCACAAAGTAGTTCTTCAAGTTCACTGTCAAATGTAGTACTTCTTCCAAACGATTTCTTTGTACCCTTGGCTATTTTATTTGTTTCTCGTACATGCCGAAGTAGTGTGGCTTTGGGAATGTTATATTCCCGATAACATTTATTCAAGCCCTTTTCACCAGAGTTATAGGCAGCTAATGCCTTCTCCAAATCGGCCGCCGACCACTTTCCATAATTTCCTCTTTTCGCCATCTGCAAAAAAATACATACAGAGTGTAACTAAATTGATGATCAATATTGATACCACGTGTTCTTGAGCCAAAAAAAGGACAAGAGTTCATGTAACAATTTTTCCTGCGGCACTCCGTTGCCGAGATACAAGGTGCTAAAATTAAACAATGCCATATTTTTATTGAACTAAAAAAACGGTACGCTACTGCTTTTTTTAAAATAAAAATTATTTTTGTAATCTTCCATTAGTTTCTAACAAAAATGTCCTTTCAACTTTTTTCTGTGCGGTGAACGGTTTTTAAGTAAAAAAATAAAATTCATTTATTTGCATGACCTGTGCATCTTTAAGGATGAAGCAAATGCAGGTAAATACATTTTATTTTTTTACTCGGAAATTGTTCACTGCACAGAAAAAAGTTAAAAGGACATTTTTGTTAAAAACTAATGGAAGATTACAAAAATAATTTTTATTTTAAAAAAAGCAAGAACGTACCGTTTTTTTTTTTAGTTGAATAAAAATGTGGCATTTTTTACTAAAGTAAAAAAAGCCAAAGCACCCTGTATCTCGGATACGGAGTGCCGTAAGAAAAAATATTACATGAACCTTTTTTTTTTGGCTCAAGAGTACGTGGTATCAATATTGACCATCACTTTAGTATTATACCCTGTATTTATTACATTTAGATAAATATTTTATAAAAAAAAAAACAGTTGCTTAAATTGAACCCCGGTTCAACTTAGGATACCGTTTGGGGTTCAACATGAGCAACCGGACAAAATTTTAAACGTAACCTGATACTTCAAAACGAATAGATTTTCAATGCATTCAAATATGCTTAAAATATTGCTTAGAATATGTAGTGTTTATTGTTATTAATACATTTGCTCTTACCTTTTTTATGAAGTCTTAATCTGCTTAGGTACACACCGAAAAATTTACATAAAATATGGCTTCTTAACACATCAACAAATGCACGAACACTGTTGCATCATGGGTAGCTCCAGGGAATTGCGCGTTCACATTTAAAATCCGCAGATCATAGTCACAAATCTAAAAAAAAATTGTGTGTTGTAAATATATAAATACAAAAATACCAAAACACCCAGGGTACCTAAGTATTACCTTTTTTTAGCATTTGGGCATATTTATAACATTTATGCAAAAAAAATATTGTTTTAATAGGACTACATTTATTCTTTTTCTTTTCTGTGAGTGGAAAAAAATTGAGGTTTTAGCTCTGAAATACCTAGGCACTTTTTATTGAAATCAATTTTTTTACATTGCCCCGGGCAGCAGAAGACTCGAGCTAAAACCCACAACTTTTTTCCCTTATATTGTCTAATAAATAACTATTTTTGTAACACCTTGCCCATTGCATATTTATTTAAAGAGAATAATAGAGACCACCAATTAATTACATCTACGAATAGCTACTTACCAATTGAACATTTTTTGAGTGGAAATTTTTCCTGTTCAAATAATTGTGTTCTTCTTCATTAGGTATATATAGCCACATGTGTACAGTCTATGGCACCCAGAATTCCAGGGAAACCTGTTGCCTCCATGAATCTTGCCTTAATTTTCATTTTGTCAGTAACTGTTGTTGGAAACTTTACCCATAAGTGACCCAATCTTTCTTCAATGGCATTGGTTACTGTGTGTATTGCTCGAGATGCAACTGATTGAGATAAACTTAAATTAAAATTTTGCCCCAGGGAATATTGATATGACCCCGTAGCGTAGAAGTGAAGAGTAGCAAAATAGGAGGAACTGCAACAATATTATCTGTTGTATCTATATTCTCAGCCACTGAGTTATATACATAACGGGCCATTTCCTTATTCAATCTAAATGACTTTTTAAATATGTCAGTTCGTAAATCAAAAGGGTTGGATCCATCCCTTATCCTCCGTCTAGCAATATTGTATTGTCGAATTTCTTCCAAGTGTTCCTCCCTTTGCAGCACAACAATATTGTTGATATTTACAGGGAACATCTATAAGGCAAAAAAACATACAAATGACTTTAAAGCAAGCTGTAAAGTATGTATAAAAAAGACATATTATGCTATTTTTTTTATTTACAGGTATGTAGGTAGGTATAGCCTTGTCTGAATGTTAAATAGTTATAAATTATAGGATAAATATCTGTTATCTATCTACAAAAGGTACATAAACCACATGTTAACAAAAAAAAATTTTAAATCCCAAAATCAGTTTTTATTTTGCAAACAATAACATAACCTATAAACTATAAATGTATAAATCTTGCATCTTGCATTTTATAGGTAAAAAACAAAATCATGGGGCCGCGTATTTTCAACTTAACTTAATGTTTTTAATTTATGATTTAGATTCTCTAGGAAGAAGAGACAGTATCTGTACCAAAAATATCACTGTAAATATAAAAATAGCAGAAAATCGTTTTCTAAACAATTACCTTAGGTACCTACTTCCTTTTTAGTTTTAGTTGTCCACTAAACCCAAATTTGCAACATAAAACTCCAAAAACCATATAACACAAACAATTAGCATAAAACTATTTATTAAAAAACGTGAAAATAGATAAAAATTCAATAACACTCACAATTGTCGCCCAACAAAGTCATATTGACTAGACAAATCAATACCACCCGACGTGCTGCCTTTAAAAGTCGCCACGGGGCTAAAAGTCGTGTAGAAAACGGTGCGCGGAATACAAAATATCAAACGCGACATGTCGTTTTAGAAATCAAGGGTACACGGAATCCGACTCTAGAAACATAAAGCAGGTAACGGAGAAGGCACCAAAATTCGTCCCAGCTCCTCTGCCAAACAAACCAGCATGGCAAACGCAAACTCGAGGCCAGCCCACCAGCAGTACCAATACCACGAACCAGCAAGCGCCGCCAGTCAGCCGCTCATACGATAGGGAGTTCCCCGCTACTCTGAATGGCCGCCGCGCGCCCGCCTCTGCCATGGCTCCATGGACCAGTGCCGATACTGCGAATATTACCGTTGACAAATTTCGCAGTATACAGGATGCTTTAGGGGAACTTCAGTCTCTCATTAATCTTGATGGCTTAAACGACGCCATCTGCTGTTTTGTGAGTATGCTGCGTGGTTGTAACTCGGCAATGGAAAAGTTTAACGCCAGCAGGGTGTTTTTTGAGGAAAAGCTTTCCAGCTTCAGCATCTAAGCATTCATTTAGTTTTTATTTGTATTTTATTTTCAGACTCCTACTGTGGAACTGCAATGGGATTCGCGAGAAGCAAAGCGAATTCATTCACTTCCTTGGCTCCCAAAAAGTTTACATAGCTATTCTCGTGGAAACACGACTGCGCGGCGGCGACCGCCTGAGAGTCAGAAACTTCCAGGTCGAAAGAAGTGACAGATTGCACGTGAGAGGGGGCGGTGTTGCCGTACTGATCAGCACAAAAATTCCATACAAACGCATGCCCCAATATAACCCAGTATTGGAGCACGTCACCATCTCGCTACAGGGAAATGTGCTGATCGGTGGGGCATACCTTCCACCCTCTCAACCTATCACCCAAAACGACCTTTTTCCCTTCTTCCCACCTAACTTTAGTTCCCTTCTCCTAGGAGACCTAAACGCCCGACATAGAGCCTGGAATAATCATAGAGACAACCAGCACGAAGTTGTTCTCTATGATTATATCCAAAACTCCCCACAACTACAGCTACTATGTCCCGACACACCCACCCACTATCCCCCAAATGGCACGACACCAACTTACATAGACGTGCTGGTTAACAAAGGACTAACACAACTAACAGATCCCCTCACAGTCAATGATCTCAATTCAGATCATCTGCCTGTGATTGTCGACTGGGGTGGGGGAAACAAACCAGCAAACAACCAACGCACAACCTACAGCTACAAAAACTTTAACTATCAAACTTTCAGACAAAAACTAAACGAACAGAACGAAATATTAGTGGTGAAATTCAAACAATTTCTCAGCTAGAACGAGAGGTAGAGAATATCACCACTAATATACAAACACTGCAGGACAAACTTGCCAAAAAAGTATCGGACACACCCCGACAAGAAAAACTTCCTGAAGACATTCTTAACCTCATTAAAGAAAGAAATCGAATCAGGAAGCTTTGGCAACACTACAAAAGACCAACATACCGACAAACACTTGTAGATCTGTCCAACACGATAAGACAAAAAATTGCCAGTCATCGCAATTCCTGTTGGACAGAGAAACTGCGAAAACTGACACCGACGGACAACTCACTGTGGAAATTCGCGAGGGGAATGCGGAAGCATAACCAAAAAATCCCAACCATTGCACATAACGGCCGGGATTACGTAACGGATTTCGATGATAAATCCGAAGCTTTCGCAAATTTCTTGGCGGGAATACACAGTGAGAACGCAGACACAAACACAGAGCAGACACACATCAGCAATGCAGTTGCAAATTTTGGTGTTCAAAAATTCCCAATATCCCCTCGTGTACTTGAAAACCTAATAACATCCCCTTCCGAAATTCAAAAATATTTACGCCGACTTCCCAATAATAAAGCTCCTGGTCCTGACGGCATTCCATATCGCCTCCTTAAGGCTTTACCCCGAAAAACTCTTGTACAACTAATGTACATTATAAATGGCGTAAGTAAACTCTAACACTTTCCCACCGCTTGGAAAAAAGCTATTGTCATCCTTTTTCCTAAGCCTGGCAAAAATCCTTCTCTTCCTAGCTCCTATCGGCCCATCTCCCTTTTAAACACCATGGGAACACTTACCGAGCAGATTCTCCTGTCCAGGATTAATACTGTGGTCGAAGCCAATAAAACAATCCCTAAGGAGCAATTTGGTTTTAGACCTCGGCATAATACCACTTTGCTCACCGCAAGGATAGTCCAAGACATCTTCGATGGCTACAACCAAAAGATGAACACCTCACTGTTGCTCCTGGACATGGAGAGGGCTTTCGATAAAGTTTGGCACTCTGGCCTTATTTACAAACTCCTTTCCATTCTCAACTTTCCTCTGCATCTGGTATCCCTTATTACATCATATCTCCATGACAGAACTTTCCAAATAAAAATTGAAAATACCCTGTCCACTTACAAACACTTAAAAGCCGGTGTCCTCCAAGGCACCGTACAACCTCTACGTATCCGACATCCCAAAATTTGCGAACACCAAATTGGCACTGTACGCTGACGACACAGCCATCTATACCCAATCCTACTATGCCCAAGCCACAAAACAAACCCTTGCACACCACCTTACAACCCTCCTTCCCTACTACGATAAGTGGAAGCTAAGGGTGAATGGTGCAAAAACCGAGCTGGTTACTTTTACCCGAAAACGCACCAATCACCGAATTATCTCTCCACTTATCGTAAAAAACACTCCCATTACCCCTTCAAAAAAGGCAGAGTATCTCGGCATCGTTCTCGATCAAAGACTATCCTTTCAAGCCCACATTTCCTCAGTGCTGCAAAGAACATTTGCAGCACAACAAAAACTCTATCCCCTCATCAGTCCTAAATCACCCTTAAGCCCGGAAAATAAACTGATCATTTAGATAATTAGACCTTGCCTCACCTATGGAGCTCCAGTTTGGTGCATCATATCGGACACGCAACGGAAGCGCCTCCAAGTTTTTCAAAATAAAATTCTGAGAGGCGTCTTATCTGCGGACAGATATACGCGGATCCGTGACTTGCATGAAAGCACCGGTGTGGAATACATCTCTGATTATATCAGCGATATATCAGAGAGGTTCTACACGGTGTCCGTGAAAGGAACGGAAATGACGCGAAATATCACCCAAATCCGATATAATAACCAAAATCAAATTAAACATGGGCCAATTTATAAAAGGCTTCCAGTTTATTTTCGGGCATCCTAAACGGTCCCCCCTTAAAGCGAGCGCCATGCCGAGATACCGATTGACACCTCCCACAAAGCCCCCAACCTCTACCTAACATAGCACGTCACTGACCAACGGCGACGCGGCAGACGCCACAGTAGTGTTGTAAAAATCCGGATTAATTCAATATCCGGACAGCATTGATTTGGATGAATTGAAAATTCGGTTTTTTCATCCGGATGAATTCATCCGCTCGATGTCTCGCCCGTTCGGCAAATTATGCCATGTTTCGGGCTCGATGCTCGACCGTCCGATAAACGTTTTTTATAGCTGTTTTTCGAATATAAGGTATGCATTATGCAACCCATTAGACATTTCGTTTTTACGCATTTCTACATGATGTTAAAACTGAAATAGCTAATTATGTATGTAATAAATCAAGTGTATTTTAAACGATGCAAAATAACACTACAAAAATGCTTTGTTTACAAAAAAGTTTGGGCGTTCTCATATTGTCTCTTATGTTTCTAAATGAGTACAATAAGGATAGATAAAGCAATATGTTTACACAAGGCGACGCGACGATATTGCCGATTGCCGGGTTATTTGTCCGGACGATTTAATTCGGATTCTCTTAGCCGGTGGAACGTGGAACATCGTGTCACTTCGTGTAAGCTTTTATTTCATTGTCGGTCGAATGAACGGGCGGCGTGTATCCGGACGATTTAGATATCCGGATTGATTCGGAATAATTTGATATTCGGATTGAACGGACGATTAATCCGGACTCTTCGCATCACTACGCCACAGGCGAGAGCGGGCGTTGCACCTGTCGCCGTCGCCGTCGCACACTTCGAGTCATTGACTCGCTGCTTCTCGGTTCCCACTCCCGTGGTTCCGGCCAGTGGGAGATTCAAACAAACGCTCTGCGCCAATCTTTTTGCTACAAGGTACCTGAATGAAATTTGATGAGGTTTTTCACTCCGGCTTTTCCTCAAAAAACACCATTGACGCTGTTGAACAACCCGCGGCATGCTTACGTTACATTGCTAAGAGCATTACGCTCATTCACAACTGAAGTTCCCATATAAATCTCGTAGATAGGCGATGGGAGTTAGTGTCGGCACTAGCTAAGTGGTACCATTTGCAGACCAGGCCATAACAACGGCTCCCCCCGGGGGTTCTTTCATATTTAAATGTCCGCGTGCGGACTCAAATATGAATTCTGTAAATTTTGTATAATTTTTTTTTGTATATTCTGTAAATAAGTACCATAGTTAAGTTAGCAATATAATTTTTAGGGAAATACAAAAAGTTGTTTGGCTTGTAAGCTTGTTGTCGCGGGTACGATTCCCAATAGGTGTGATATTATTTTACAATTTTTTTTTTTTTAATTTTTTTTTTCTTTTTTTTTTGGTTCTAAATAACTGTATAGTCATCCTAACCTTAAAATGTATGTTTATTTACTGTTTTGCCAACGTTAGTGGCTTTTTAAGGTTTTAGTCTTTTTAATGTCCTCCTTTTTTTTTTTTAATACTAATTATTATTGTTTTAGGCCTGATGATGCTCTCAATAGAGCGAAACACGTGTAGCTTTAAGTAAATGTTGTGAGACCGTGACTTTGTGTTTTTCATTGTTTTTCGTCTTAGATCAGTGATTTAACTATTAGATAAATTAATTAATTAGTTTTTCTAATAATTAAATATGAATAAAAAAATTAAAAGGTACACAAAACGTAAAAATCAAAGTCGGCCTATAACTCTGAAATTCGGTATTCGGGCATAATTTTGCAATCTATAATTATAAACAACTTTTTCTTATAAACTTTTTTTATATCTTTCCTAGAATTACTACTTTACCCTCCACTTTACCTACTCATAAAATTTAAAACATGCTCGCATCAAGGATGCTTGATTAAAAAAAAATAAAAATATGCTAAATTTTATTTTTTAATCAAGCAGAGCTGGATGCCAAATGGTCAAATTTCAACTACAAAATTGTAGTTGAAATTTGACCTTGTAATTTTGACCTATAAATTCCCTCATTCTGGGACACACTGTATAGTTGTCAAATTCATTAGGATGGGCCTTTTTTTGGAAAATAGGTTAATGAGTGCACTTATGGTACACCATGTTTTAATGTAATGTTCAACATGTGGCAAAAAACTTCAGATATTGTTGGAATGCAAATTTTGATAATACTCGCTGATATTTCATTTCCCTGGCTCAATTTATCTTATACTTTTTTAAGAATACTTAAAAGTTCGTTTGGGCTTTATAGGCCTTAACAAGAAGCTTCTAGGGTTAGCTGCTGTCATCTCACTCTGTTTTTACAATTTTGTATGTATCTGCATACATTGGAAAAATCATCAAATAAACATCTAACTGATCCTTTACTTCCCTAACTTCCTTATTGTAAGGAATATAAAATAAAAAAGATCTCTATAAAAGATCTTTTTTATTTTTCTGAGATATTAGTTTATTTGAAAAACTTTGATTAAAAATCGATTCAAATATATTTGTAAAAGCACCCCATTAGCTATTTACATCACAATCATTCTGACCAAAAACGTCAGCCCAGTTCTCTTCTTTTAGCTGTTGAATAAAAAAAGGCTTGTTTCAGGAAAAAATCTTTTATATTGTTTTCGGTATATATACTGGTTTTTAGTTCCGAGGATTATTTTTTGCCCTTTATGATTTGAAATATGAGTTTGCAGTCATGCCTAGCACACAAGCGATATCAATATTGGTAAATATATTATTAATGCAACTATTTAACCTAGTCTTTTTTTTCTGTAATTGTTGGATAGAAATTAAATGAGTTTTTGTTTATTTTTATTAGGTTTTAAAAGTTCAATATTAGTCGCCTGCTTTTGACTAGCGGTCAAACACAAAAGTAACTTTATTATCATTTTTTGAAATTAAATATTCCTTATCTTAATTGATAATTTTTTCAGAATTTGATGAAGTTTTACCCTATTTTGGTACACTAATTTCAGTACTTTAAACTCTGGTATAGTATTTTTCATTCATTTTACAACCCCACAACAGCCCTAATAAAGGATTAAATTCAACTTTAACTGAACATATTAGACTTTTCAAAGAAAAAGAAAAAAAATGAAGACATTGTATGTATAATGCCATATGCAGTTATTGCTTATAACAATACTATACATTCCAGTACAAATTTTACATCCTTTTAACTAATCTACTTATGGATACATAAGATCCCATGAAAATAATGGCTGCTCATATGTATCCGGAATATATAAATTTGTATCGAATTAAAACCGAGGCATTATACCAAAAAATTTAAAATGATGCTATTAAGTTAAAAGAACAAATTATTAAAAAACATAACAAAAATCGAGCGAAGTATATCAGAAACAAAACAAAAGGCTTGGTAAACTTAAATCAAGATCCACTTTATGAACACAGATATTAGAAGATAATACAATTTCAGAGATTCAAAATCAAAATGACAATAAAAAAGAAATAGTTCATGTAAATGAAGCTAAAATAATGCTACTTGTTGCAGATTGATGATCGAAATCAACGGTATACCAACGGTATAGATGATTTCCATGATCTAAATAATAATCCTGGATTACTACCGTACAAATTAGGTAAGATTTTACTCTTATTATAAAAAAATTTTATACTTTCAAAAATTATGCGAAAATCTTAATTAACGCTTTATATACTGATTTTATTTATATGAGTGGCGTGGTTTGGGTCTTAGCTCAACCTTGCTCATTTGTAATTAGCCTTTGCTAATTAATAAAACGCAATGATTCAAAACAAACCAATTTATTTAAAATTTAAGTTTTTAGTCGTTAGACCCCTTGTAAGGTTCTGCATGCACTTACAATGGATCAATAACTTTATTGACCCCAATTCAACACTGTATTTCACTGTAGGTTAGATAGGTTATCGCAATCAGTATATGCTAACCAATCTAAGTTTTCAAGAGTCAGAGTCAGAGAAAAAGAACCACTGGAAATGTAAATGAGTGACGTCAAAAAACACTGTCCACTAAGACAACAACTATATCTAACACAAAAGCATATAGCTGCGAAATTTATTTTATGGCGAGAGAAATTTTTACTGTGTAAAACTGTAAACTAAAAAACTTTGCATCATTAATGCGTGAGAAAATATTACTAAACTATGGGGTAACAAACACTGCGAGCTACTAACTAATTGTCAACAACGTGACGTGTGCGTATAAGGAGAGCAAAACTTATACTACTTCTTCTTAAAAAACTACTATTACGACTACGGTGACAATTAAACCTAAAAAACATAAGATCACAATCGGTGGCCGAGAAGAAAAACAGGGCGGAATCTATTTTTAAACCCAAACGTAGGATGCTGTGTTGTCACATTAGTTGAGAAATGAAGCGTGAAGACACTAAACTAGGGTAATAATTGAATGACCTAGATGAAAAAGGGCCCATCTTTGAAAAAGTGGATTTTTCAGGAAATGCAAAAAATTGTATTTCGGATAAAGAAAGTAAAAATGTAATATATGAAATTGACCTATGTATTTGTGACGTATTTCAAAATGTTTTTACACCAAATTTTTTTCTGAAAATATATGTCTACAGGATATACAGGGTTACAAAAATTCTAAAAATGGACCCTTTTTCTTCCAAGTGATAATCTATTGAAGATTACACAAGAACTACTAGAAAATAAAATGAAAAACAGGAAATGAAAAATATTTATTTGAAAATCTAATTACGTTTTTTTATACAGAAATATGTTTTCCATGAGCTAAGGGTCTTTCTGATCATCCTAGTGTGTACATGTAGCACCTGACAAGGTATCATAAAATGCGATAGCATTTTCATCTTTCAAAAACTTGCGAAGCTCCTTGATGTTTTGTAGTTTTAGGGCATTTATTGGTATATCACCAGAATAAGCAAGCTTTTCGGGTATAGGGACACGTTCAACGCCAGGTTTCAGAAGACGAAATACATCGAGACACACACCATTCAAAGAAAAGCTGCCAAACATGAAGTACTTTGATTCAGCTTTAAAGTCAAAGAACTTGTATTTGGTTATTTGAAACTTTAACTTATTTGTGGTGAAGGTTTTTTTAAAAAACGGTTCAGACAATCCGGCTACAACAAGTCCTTTACCATATTGCTTTTAAGCTCAACAACGGTAAATTTGGTACTTATAATGCTGTTCCAATTTGAAGGCGATTCAACTACTTCCCTTTTTCTTTGCATTTTTTCTATAACAGCAAAATGCCTGTCACAAGGCAGGAAACTGTGACCCCGTTGTGGAAAAAAATGCTGAACATTTTTAAACTTTCCATTAAGTACCAATGACTGCCAAAATTTTAGCATGTTTTGGTTATGATTCTGGCCCCTGCAACCGTCAGTAAATATATATAACTTTTTAACAGTGCTAGGTAGGCATGCTTCTATGTAATGGTTAAGTACAGAGAGAACTTCGTTACAGCCCCGCTTTGCAATATTTTCAGGCCAAGTATACATAATGCTCTTTGCTTTTTTGCCAGAGTAAATGGACATACAGTACAACCAAAGTTGTCTTTTATAAAAGACATCACTAGTACACATATGTGGACAGGGAATATTTTGTTTAAAGTCGAAGCAGAGAACTTCTGTATCTTCATTTTCTTTAGCTTTCATCAAACATTCTTGCATCTTTGTGTAAAATAGCTTTGCTTTTTTTCTTATGTAACTTAAGATCTATTTCATAACCTCTTCTTAATGCGCCATTTTTTTCGCGGGAAATTTTGGCCTCTATTTCTGAACACGTAGTACAAACATCTGAACGAGGGCGACCAAACGTGTAGTTGTAGTTGTCACGAAAATACTGTAGATAAAAAGAATTTCACTTCACATTTCAATTTTTGGAAATTTTGATCATTTTGTTTGGCGTCGAGTAGGACTTCTGGGTAATGTTTTTCCAGAAACATTTCATACATTTTCAAAACACTCAGCTGTGGTGACAGATACCTTCTTCGCTCGCCGCTTGGTCCATAGTGCACAATATAATATGGAAAACTTTGTATATGTGCATCAATATTTTGAACAACAATACCAGATAATTTGTTTTTTCGGTTAGTGTGCTTGCCACGATTATCGGTTGGCACAGCGGCTAAAGTCTTGCATGCTCCAATATTTCGCACCCTTTCACCGACATGCACTTTATACGAAAAATTAAACTTCTTCTTGAACACTCCCTTTCTTTGTCGGTTTACTGACGATACTGTGATAAGAGGTTGTAAGTGAACATTCTGGGCCCCATGATCTCCAATCTCATTAAAATTTTTCAATATACGAGCCATCTCTTCTTTTGATAATGATGTAAGACACTTTCGTTTACATCTACACAAAAATAAGATATATTTTAAACTATATACAACATTCTTTACAATCCTAACTTACCTGCATTTTTGACCTGTTTGTCTAGCAGCTTTTCTTCCTGATTTACCAATGTACTCCTCCCCTTTTGCCTTTAACTTTTTATTTTTGACACTTTTCCACTCTTCAATTTTCCTCTTTCTTTTCAATTTTATAACACTTTCTCTTTTATAACGCTTCCTCATTTTCTAAGACATCCATGATTATATGAATCAAGAAACAAAAATCCAAAAACCACACTGATATTTTATTGTTATTATAATGATTTGAAGGTTATGTTTACAAATATCAACACAAATTATGGGTATTTAACTTGGCGAAAGAAAGGCCCAAATGTAGCAGATGGGCCCTTATTCTTCTCAGCAGAGAAAAACAGCTGATTCAATCCGTTTTAGAGTACGTTTAGTGGGCCTTTCTTCTACTCGGTATATGCCAACTTTGACAAGGAATCAGAATTCATAAAAAACGGGTTTTCGACAAACTGCACAGATGGGCCCTTTTTCGTCTAGGCTATTCAATTGCAACTGCGCAAAAATGAAAATTGTGTAAAGCCCGTGAATGGGATATTTCTTTCTATTTAAATCGATTTTAAACATACTCCCCCTCCTTGAAGGGTTTCCCTTCAAAACAATTTTTTTTTTTACAAATATACATATAAATATACACTTAAATCTAAATCCATTATCAAGTCTTAGAACACTATTCACGAGGCAAGGGACATAATTTGGTTATGTTTCTAATAAGTTCGCCATTTTTAGTTTTTAACAATACAGATCGAACATGGTTATCCTTGCCGGGAAAAATTTTAATAACTCTAGCTAAGGGCCACTCTAAAGGTTTAGTGTTATCTTCCTTAAGCAGAACTATATCGTTAATTTGAACATTTTTTGAAGGAAACATCCATTTAGGTCTGTTTTGTAATTGGGACAAATACTCTTTAACCCATCTTGACCAGAAAAGTTGCTGAATTTGTGTAATTCTATGCCAGCGATCAAGTCTATTTAAAGAAATCTCCTGAACATCAGGTTCAGGAAATGAAATCAATGGAGTTCCTATCAAAAAATGTCCTGGGGTTAAGCATGATAAATCGGTAGGGTCTGAAGAGAGAGGTTGCAGAGGTCGCGAATTGAGGATGGCCTCAATTTGGGTAAGTATAGTGACGAACTCCTCAAAAGTAAATCGTTGCTCACCAATTAAACGTTTTAAGTGATATTTGGTTTTCTTTACAGCGGCTTCCCACAATCCACCCCAATGCGGAGAGTGAGGAGGAATAAATTGCCACTTTATTTCTTGACTCAAAAGAAAATTGTTTATATTTGCCTTAACTTTCTCTGTTCTTAATAAATCATAGATTTCCTTTATTTGATTGCGAGCTCCTAAAAAATTACTGCCATTATCACTAAACATGACTGCGGGAGAGCCTCTTCTAGCAATAAAGCGTTTAAGAGAGGCTAAGAATGCTTGTGTAGAGAGATTGGAAACTAATTCTATGTGGACAGCTTTAGTTACCATGCAGATAAATACAGCCACATATGCCTTTTCAATTTTAGCATTTCTGAGGTTTGAAGTTTTTACAAAAAAGGGACCGGCAAAGTCGACTCCGGTTTTCGAAAAAGGACGAGAGGGATTATTCGAGATTGAGGTAAATCAGCCATTATTTGCTGAAATTGCCTTGCCTTAAATCGGCGGCAATTCGGGCATGTAAAAGTTAACTTTTTTAATTCTTTGAGTCCATTTAAAGGCCAATATTTAAGGCGAACATTAGACAAAACAGTTTGCGCACCTGAATGTCCAAGTCTAATATGTTCCTTTTTAAGAAACAAAATTACTACATGATTCCTTGAAGGGAGTAAAGTGGGAAACTTCTGTTCATAGGGTACTAATGCCTGCGATATTCTACCTCCAACCCTTAAAAGATTAGTATCGTCAATAAATGGATTTAAATATGCAATTTGTTTATTAGATATTTTACCAGAGGCGGAGTTTATTTCAAGAATTTCCTTGAAAAATGAACTCTTTTGAATTTGACGTGCTATAAATAGCTCTG
The DNA here is from genome assembly GCF_022605725.1 of Anthonomus grandis grandis. Taxonomy (NCBI): domain Eukaryota; kingdom Metazoa; phylum Arthropoda; class Insecta; order Coleoptera; family Curculionidae; genus Anthonomus; species Anthonomus grandis. Next base: position 1,127,839 of record NC_065563.1, read on the forward strand.
AGCTCAGAAACTGTGAGACAACCTTTTACTTTCTGAGAAGATGCCAGTGGCGAAGCGTACGAGTAGACAAGGTAGACACTGTCTACCCAAAATTATCCAGTTATTTCTCATTAATTTATTACGTAATTATTTCATGTAATTGTTGAATTCAAATTAAAAAAAAATAACACAGAATGTAGTCGCTCTCCTTACTATTCTTATATAGTATCTAAACGGCTATAATATCTATCTATCTATCTATAATATCTAAGGCGCGCCCCGCCTGATGCACCAATTAAAATAAAAATGCAGGACTGACACCCAATTAATGTATACGAGCCCCAGGAAGACACATTGATATTTGTCTTCCGAAATTTGGAGCATATAGTCGAACCATATACGCATCAAGCAGGTGACAGGTCCAGCCGCATCAGTATTCAGCCTATTACCGTTGATTGAATATTTGGGAAGATACGCAACCTTATGGGCTAAAGCGTGACCGCAAATATGCGTGAAAAATAGATGGCGATTCTCTCCAGTATGCGCGAAAATAATTTTGTCCGTCGCTTCTCATTAGTAATCGGCCGATCATCCCTGAGTCGTGTGGGAGAGTTTTTGCACAGGTTCGTGTTTGCCGTATTGAAATTTCGTAGTTAAATTAAAATTTTCTTGGATATCATAATCACAAATAGATAGATATATGTAAATGTGTTTAGTTTGTGAGACAATGGCTCCTTTAGGCAAAATTAATCAGTGTGCTTATCGTGGGTGCAATAATGTAAAAACAATGTTCTCAGTCTTTTAAGATAGAAATATTTTTAATTAATAAAAGCTTTGCTAAATCAAACAATGTATCTTCTCTAATAAACCCATCAGAGAATTTTTCAAATTTATGTTAAAACACAATAAAATCCTTTAATGAACTTTATCATACTCTAAAAGTAAATAATAATATAGGGTGAACTGCCCAGTTCTCGGCCACCTAACTGAATTTTTGACTTTGACTGAGAAATAAAATTAGAAAAAGGACAAAATTTGTTTTTTTTGTTTTTTTATGTGAAACCTTATAGTGTTCTTAATTGTTTCCTTTGGTCTAAAAAGGATAAAATATTCCCAGTTTTTATAAATAAATTAAAATTTAAAAAATGTGCATTCTGCCAGATCTCGGCCAGGTGGAATTTTTCTCGGCCTCAAAATGCCGGTTCTCGGCCGGGGTGGCCGAAAAATACTGACTTTCGACCGATCTAAATAAATAAAGTCCAGAAGCAATTAAAAAAGATTGTTTTAATTTTATTATAAGTCGTACAAGTAAAAATGTAATATGTTTTTATTTTTGTATTGAAAAATAAAAAAACGCAACTAAAGAAGCAAATAACAGGGTATATATTTAATACCAACTTAGTACAAACATACTTAGTAGGTACCTACCTAGTTTTGTAGGAACTTCAAATCTCTATAGTTAACAAAAATATAAAAAATTGCTTATAACTAATAGTAAATAGTAAAACTAATACCTTACCTACTATAATGTAGGTTCCTAATATTAGGTACATACACAAACAAATAACAGACAGATACTTTGAACAAAAACTTAAGTTCTTTTAAACTCTATAGACAAACAAAAAAAGAAACAAAACTCTAACAAAAATAAAAAAAACATTGCTTCTTTTAAAACTTTTTTTAAAACTATTGATACCTAAATTATAAGTACCTACTATAATAACTAGGTAAGTAACGGCAAGGAACATATACATAGGTAGGTAGGTATTTTACTGGCAAGAAATACATATAAAATATTTGCTTGCAGCTTCTGAATATGATAAATGGGACAATTCAGTGCACGCTAAATGGTACCACTTAGGACAGATATCACAGCCTACATTTTTCAAATTGTCATCTTCTGTATCACTTATAAGTTCGTCCTCGCAAAGAGAACACATAAGTTTAATTTTTTTACTTTTTTTGTTATTTTTCGAGACACTCATATTTTTAGCTATCAGTGTCTTTTTCTCCTGTCTTTCTTCTTTTTTCTTCTTCTGGACATCCAGTTTATTCTGTTTTTCTTTTTCTTGTTTTTGAATATGTTCCCTCCAAGCTTTGGAGGAAATTGCACTTGGCAGTTTATCTCGTTTTTTACTTTCGTTATTTTTTTTAATAGGTTCAGGAAACTTCAGATGTTGAGAAAATGGACTTAAAACTTCAACGTCGTTCATAGATTTTTGGGGGGTTTTTTCGCCAATCTGGATTTTATCTAGTTCATTTTCGATACTTTTTAATGGTCTTTCTTCTCTTGTTATTGCATCTGCTCCTTTAACTTCACATGCTGTTTGGTTGTTAATATTTTCTTTACTACTATTTATGTCATATCCAAGTTCTTCAGGAATATTATTTTTAGATTCTTTAAATAATAATGGTTGCTTGAACTCTTCAGTTTGATTGATGGTATGGCCTTCTTCAATGATAGTTAAGGCATCATTGTCTGCAAGATTTCTTTGGTTTTCTGGTTCACTTTTATTGTCATCTAAACTTTTAGTCTCTTCAATTGGATTAGTAGAGTCGTGACTTTCTTCAATGGTAGCAAGGGTTTCATTTTCTGGTGGATTCTGATCATCTTCTTCACATTTTTTGTCATCATTTTTAATTTTTTTACCGAATTCTTCAATTGGACTGGTAAATTCATGAGTTTCTTTGGTGATAGCAGATGTATAATTTCCTTGTGTATCTTTTTTATTATCATGTTCGGGTTTTTTTTCAATTGCTTCATCTTTGTTATCATTGTCATTTGGTCCTTTCTGTTTGTAATTGTCTTGATAAATATTTATAGAATCATTATAGTTGTGTCTATGCTCTGGTTCTTTGGCTCCAAATATGTCAGTGACAGATATATCCAACGGCAAATCTGTCAATGTTAAATTTAAATCCTCAAAGGGAATTATACTCAAAGAATCCATTGGGACAATACTACCAATAGGTAGTGACTCTGACAATGAATTATCTTTATGTATTGTTATTTCCATGTCATTAACAGTTATGTCACTTATAATATTTATCGTTTCATGCTCAGTCTTTACCTTTATTTCATCTATGGTTTGGTAAATGATTTTTGCGTCAACACCTTTGGCAGCTAAGTTTGTTTCGATAAGATTTATCACTTTTTTGGCATTATCAATTTCTTCTTGTTTAATGTCATATTCTTTTTGGACTGGGCGTTTGTTTTTTTCTAAAACATTTTGGACACACTTTGTGTAATCCACATTGTCCGGATTTAATGGAAAGAGTCCACATTTACGAAATCCATTTTTAATGCAAGGCACCATATCTACCTTATCTAAACTTTGCTGAAATATTTTACAAAAATTCACTTTTGTAATTGAACTGGTTACATCATCCTGTGTACTTTGCCATTCCCTGACGGTTTTTTTCCATTGGTGTTTCAATGGCCTAAACACGCTTACATCTGCGGGCTGGAGTACATGGGTGGTGTTGGGTGGTAGTGAGTAAAGAATAATTCCATTTTTTTCACAGAATTCGCTTAAAAATATATTTAAATGTGAGCGATGTCCGTCTATAAATAATATGATTGGCTTTTTAATATTGCCATTCTCAAGCCATTTATTGAAATCATTGCAAACATATTCATAGAATACGTCGCTCTTCATCCACCCACTGTCGGATTTACCAAGAACCCAATTATCAGGCATATTCATAATAACTGATTTCGGGGGCCTTACATACGGAAATACAACTAGTGGGGGGCAAATATCTCCATGTGCATTAAATGTAATAAGAACTGTCAGTGTTTCCTTTTCATTGCCTTTTTTAACTGAATATACGTTCTTAAGACCCCGAGGAGCAAGAACTTTTCCTGTTTTAGGATCTAATGAAAATCCTGATTCATCTCCGTTGAAAATACGGGTAGGATCCTCCATAACCTCTTGAAGATTATTCTCTTCCAAAAAATTACTCAATTCCCTAAACCATGACCTAATATACTCTTCGGTGACTACTGCCCGTGCTTTATTAATGCTTTCAGACTCACGCAATTTTAGTTCTGGATGTCTCGAGAGAAATCGCAAGTACCATTTCTCTCCAACCCTATTATTTTTAAAAGAATCGATTTTTCCATTACTAATGGCAACTTTAGTAACGGTCTCCATCAACTCATGTTTTTTTATTGGAAATCCGGACTTAGCAAGCGCTATAGCCCACTCTTTTATGCGTTTCTCACCTTAAATTGTCATAATTGGTTCTGGCCCAGTTTTTTTCAATTCATCTGGTTTTCTTCCAGCCACTCTATCTTGGATAGTGCTCCTGGGAACGCCAAATTCTTTTGAAGCTGCTCTAACGCTCAAGGTTCCTTCCCTCACATGTTTAAGGGCTACATTGAGATTTTCTTCATTGTAGGTGAACATCTTACGGGGTTTTGAAACGTTTAACTTTACGCCTTTCTTGGTAGCCATCTAAATAAAAATAAAAAACACAGAATGTAAATAGGTATAGGCTAGCAAACGGATCTGAAACACCAAAAGAAATGTTTGTTTTTATGTTTTAATTTTTTTTTTTTTTTAATATTGTTTGTGAAATTTAATTTAAATGCGTATATAATTATATTATAAATGTATTTAAATTAAATTTTAAAATAATAATTTGAAGATAAAATTAAAAAAAATAAAAACAAACATTGCGTCCGGTGTTTCAGATCCGTTTGCCAGACCTACAAGTAGGTACATCTGTTTTTTTTTTTTAATATTTAAGATCTTAATTTTTTTTAAATTAATAAAGTAAAAAAACAATATGTTCATTGCAAGAAACTAATTTTTTGCATGCATTTTAATGGCAAAATATAAAAATGGCCGAAAAATAGGCGGATTCACCAGTTCTCGGCCCCCTTTCAAAATATTTATATCTCCCTTGATTTTCGTAAAAACCCGGCCGAGATCTGGCTTGATCTACTAACCAACTGAATATTATTAAAAAGAGAAACCCACTCTAGTCCCTAACTATCAGTAAGTTAAAAAAAGATAAAGAAAAATATTTATATTAGACCGCTTCTCGGCCACCCTGGCCGAGAAATGGCAGAAAAGGTTTTTTTGACCGGTTTTCCGGCCACGTATTTTTCTTTTTAAATATTAAGTTTTCTTGTATATTTTAATCTAATTATTAAAGATTAACCCCTTAGTAACTAAAAAGTCACAAAACTTACCTCAAAACTCGATGTTTTCAGAAATTATATTCTATTTACTTTCGAGCTGCACACTACACTAAACGTAAGAAAACGGCAAATGCAACGCACTCCTGGAGGTACATGTTTTGACTGAATTTTTCTTAAGCCTGCTTTGGCCTACATGTTGGTGCGTGAATATGGTGCGCGAAGAACTACATTAGTCAGGGGCGATATGTTCATATAAATAAATTGTAGAATGCTCTATTTATTAACTATTTTGTGAAAAAGTGGCCGAGAACTAGGGGTGGCCGGCTAACTGGGCAGTTCACCCTATGCAAGTCAATTAATAAAATATAACTAGATAAAATAAATATAAATAAACCAAACCTATGTCCACAGCATATTGATAAATTTTTGCATTTTTTAATTAAGACTTTGATTTATAACAACCTAAAATGGGAATCTCAAAATCTTATTAGAAAATCTTTAAAAAAAATGTCTTTCCTTTTAAAATCTATTTTATCTACAAAAAATCAATCCGAACTCTTAAAGATATTGTCCCGTCATGTCTATGAGAGCCATTTTCTCTTTTTCTTTTTTTTACTTTAAGAAAATTTTAAATCAATATATTATGTTTATGGTCTTTAGTGTTTTAAGTATTTTCAATAATTGTTTTCATGATGAAATTCATTCATGAAAAAGATAAAAAATAAAGCCTAAAAAGCCTTTAAAGTTATTGAAAAACTGGTTATAGTACGAATGGTAGCTTTCCTAATTAAAAAAAATAACATATTAAATGAATGTCGAGTAATGTTTTCATTCCTGGAGAGATTATATTTGAGCTTGAAGAAGGTCACTTTGCTGCAGCGGTATTCTGCGACTTCTCTAAAGACTTTGACTGTGTCAACCATGGAATACTGCTAGGTAAGCTTTCTAGATATGGATTTAGGGGAGTTGCTCTAGAATGGTTAAAATTTTGTTTTGTTAGACAGAAAAAAGTTTGTTTGGCCAAATGGCAGCCAAACGGTCTATTTTTTTGTTGTTGAAAGTTGAAACTTACTTTCATACAAAAATACCTACAGTATGGAATAACATTTTGGAGTTGCATTAGTAAACGGCTTTTTGACTCGATGTTTGTTTTTAAAAAACGAGCCATTAAATATAAGTGTCATAAATCTCCACAGGACATGCAGACCTCTATTTAAAGATACTTTCCTTGTGTTGCTTGTTTATTGTTGAGTCTGCTTGCCTAATATATAAAAAATATAAATTTTATCTTCAAAATAATGGCTCCTTAAAACATTATAATATCAGAAAAGAATACAATATTCCAATGCCCATCCCGAAAAGTGAACTAAGAATTCTCTTATTTACTTGAGCATAAAAATTTTTAATCATTTTCCAAATGTCATAAAAGTCTCTAGAAGTTCTCCTCGCTTTAAAAAGTCCTTAACGAAACTTCTTAAAAGCAAGTATTTTTATAGCATTAGAATTTTTTGAAGATAGTTAGGAATAGGCCAATAGTATATAATTAGTTTTTAGTAAAGATGTAAAGGTTAGAATTTGTGATGTTACTCTAAAAAATTTTTAAGTCGTCTTGCTTTGAAATTGAAAATACATTTTGTGTTTATACTAGTATGTTGAACCCACTATTGTGTATTGTTTTTAAATTATGTGTTAGTAATATGTCGATTAATGTGCCTATTTTATATCATAGAAGTACCATGTCAACAAGTAGGTACCATGTATTTATGAATAAAGTATGTTTTGAATTTTTTGAAATTCGAAATTGTATTTAAAAGAGAGAGAGGTATATAATATTTAATAGGGATGATTCCAACTACTCACTAGAAATTACCTCGTTAAAAAAGTAATTAAAAGGGTTATTTAAAACTGGAAGGAACGTCGTATTTAAAAGTTAAAGATGTTAACTTGTAAATGAGAGAAAGTGTTTACAACAATGTATAAATGATTTTATTTTATATTTTCAAATAACGCCAGAAAAAATAAAAAACCATTTTGCCAAATTTCACCTCTTTCCTGAATATTAGGAAGTATTTGGCATTTTTCCAATTTTTAGATTGCATTTATTCAATCATTGCATTTATATTGCGCAACTTTCGCCTACTTAAACCATTTACTGCTCATCCTTACTTTGGACATCCTGTATAATGGCGATGAGACCCTTCATACTGTTAAACAAAATATTTGTTTTTTTTCTTATTAACTTTTTCTAGTTTTAAGAATTAGTAATTAAGTGTTTGCCTGTATTGCAAATTAAAATGTGGCCTATTTTCTATATTTTATAGTGTTGTTACACCCTTATTCAAAACCTTTTAAATTTTGCGATTTTATTTTTATATTAATTTCAGTTATCTATTTTTCAATATTTTTGTCCAAAAAAAGTGTACTTCACAGTTCTCATTACCCTACACAGTTTTTGAGATATTGGCTGGTTTCACACACCCGTATTGTCAAAAATCACATTACGGGCTACTTTTTGCAAAAAATTATTGACTCTAAAAAACTATAGTACCGTATATAGATATTAAATCTTTAATTATTTAATTTACTCTTTATATTTACGTGAAACCTACCTATATCATCACCTTTATTTAATATTTTTGTTAATTTTCTAATTAATAAATAAAAGCTTATTGAATTTTTGTTTTGTTTTTATTTATTTATTTTTGTCTCAAAAAAGGATTTTGGTAAGTAATTATTTGTTCATAAAATTTAAGTTGTAAGAGATAGCACCTTCCAATACATTACTTGACCACCACATTTATCTAGTTATATATAGTTATATATTACGAGATCACAGCGCATTTAAATATCGGCAATAACAAAATAAATAAAAGCGCTGTTATCATCATCGCCCTTGTCTTAAAAAAATAACAAAACGGCCGGGCGCCCAAAGATTCCCGCGTCGTTAAACTGCCAATGGTCAATATAGCGCCGACAAAGAAAAACAAAACAAGTTGATGATGGCTCTTTAAAGACAGAAAGTCGTATTTTAAATTTAAAGGTGTCATCGTATAGGCCAGAAAAAGTGGTCACAATAATTTATTTATTTAATAAATACTTTTGTCATATATTTTGAAATAACGCCAGAAAAAAAAATAAAATGATTTTGCCAAATTTCAGTTTTTTGCAAAATTTAGGAAGTATTTAGATTTTATTATAAAAGGACACTATATTGCTTAACTTTCCTCTAATTATACCACCTCTATTGACGTCCTGTATAACCGTGATGCGGGGTCTTTAAACAAAATGTTTTTTTTTTTGTTACTAGGTATCTTTTTATCGTTTTAAGTATGTAACAACTGGTAATTCAGAATTTTCCTGTGTCGCTTAAAACTTAAAATGTGGCCTATTTTCTATTTCTATTAACATCCTCACTCACAACCCCTTACTTTACAGATCGCACTACGCTGCACAATTTTTCAGATATTGAATCACATGACAAAATGGGTTACTTTTTACAAAAAATTATTGATCAAGAAGTTATATTACCATCGGTATTAAGTCTGATGAATTATTTCAATTATTCTTTATAATATTTACGTGAAACCTACTTATATCTTAAAATTTGTTCCACATATTTTTTGTATATTAGTTTTTAGTTAATTAAGTGCAACGCGCTTTTTATTTAAAAACTTGAGCCTCTTGAACACAAAATGGAGAAAACATAATGTTTGTTGGAATTATAACTTGTATTAAACTTTGTTGGTAATTTTGTAAAAATAGCTTTTTATATATATTTTTGTATTAATTTTTGTCTCAAAAACATATTTTGGTAAGTAATTATTTGTTTCTAAAATTTAACTTTTAAGAAATCAGTATGCCTCCACCCTTAAGTATATCACTTATCACTTGACCACCACATAAATGACACCGTGCTGTATGTTCAAAAAAAAAATAAAAACATGGTTGGCAGCATCATCCCATATCTTAAAAAAATATCCAACACGGCCGCGTAACCGGAGATTCCAGCATCGTTGAAAACCTGACTCAAAGAAGCCAAAAGCCAAGTCCACGCAGCTAAGATAAATCGTTCCTAGATTTGACGCTTCGCGGCAGCACCACACGGTGCACGAAACTGAACGGCAATCCGATAGTCGACTGGGTACACTTTTTAACACAGGATTGCGTATCTTCCCAAATATTCAATCAACGCTATTACGTATGCAAAATTTACTCGCGGGAAAGACATTTGAGCTTTTGTCTATCGAAGTCGACCAGCTATTGTATTATGCTCTTGAGGGTTATTGTTTATGGACACGCTTGATCTGGTCGGCCGCAATATATCTTCAGTTTTGTTTTTTGATGCATTTGGCATTTGGTACGGGCGCATGCTATTGTAATTTAATAATTAGTATTTTTATTTTTGGAAGTATAGAAAAGATTTTTTTAGTGGATATTTTAGGGGTTATTTATACACGACTGCTTGATATTGGCAATTGTATTTTACTTGTGTTTTTTTTGTAAGTAGTATTTATTTTTATCTATCTATCTTTTTATGCTAGTAGTAATTATTTTTTTCTTTTGTATATCACTACATATTTTTCTCTTTGAGTTAATATTTCATGCGCTTTCATTCTCTATTTCATTAAAGTGAATAATATTGAATACACATTTTTTTCTAATTAACAATTTTTATTGTTTGTCTACCCGAAAGAAAAGTTCACGCTTCGCCACTGGAAGATGCTTTACAATTATTAATAAAACGGAGCATAAAAGCTATTGTTCTTTGTAGTCTGGAGTAATTAGAGAATTTCTCAAAAATTGTGCACCAAAAATCTGAAGTGGTGGTAAGAAGAACAGGTTTTCCCTTTCTTTCTTCCTCCACTGTAGGATTAACCTTAGATGTGTGTCTAATGTGGCAGTAACATCGTGAAGGAAACTAGGTCCCTTCCACCAAAGAGAGTGAAATTTAATTTGTTCAGGGATAAGTCCCCGAGAGAGGCAATCTGCAGGGTTTTCCTTTGTAGAAATCTAATATCTCCATTTAAAAGTAGAAGTTAATGTCTGAATTTGTGATATGCGGTTTGCCACAAAAACATTAAATCTAGAGGGATACGAATCTAGCCACGCTAAAACAATTTCAGAGTCCGTCCATAAATTTACACTTTCAAATGTAAATCTGGAATTTAAAATATCACAAACCCTGTGCTAACTGTCAATTGCGAGAGAAGGTGTGCTGCACAAAGCTCAAGACGTGGAATGGTTAATTCCTTTATTGGGGAGACTCTACTTTTGGATGTGACTAAATGACATGAAACAGATTTATTAGCGTAAACAGCTCTAATGTAGATACAAGCTCCATAGGCATGGCGACTGGCATCTGAGAATCCATGTATCTGAAGTAAAATGGGATCATTGTTATGAGACCCATAAAAAACATATCGTGGGATCTCTAGACTGTGAAGTTGTGGGATATTTTGAAAAAATTCTTTCCATTGTAAGAAAGGAGATGGACTTAATTGTTCATCCCAATCAAGTTTTTCTTTCCAAATCTCTTGCATTATTTTTTTAGCTAATACAATAATGGGTCCAATTAAACCTAATGGGTCATACATTTGGGCAATGTTTGATAATATTGCTCGTTTTGTGGTGGGAATTTGCTCTAAATTTTCGGGAAGTGAAATAGAAAAGTTATCAAGGTTGGGTTTGAAACGTGTATAAATGAACTGTAGAAAATGATGCACTAGTTACTTGTTTTTAAAAAAGCGTGTATTGTACGTAAAAAATACAAATTAAAGGAGCGACTGTTATCGTTGCTGCGGCGGTCAAGAAGTGAGAGCGAGCCGTCCCTCTGGTGTTGTCAGGTGAACACGTCGTCGTCGGGAACTTTGGCTGTGATGGTTTGTAGAATACGCAACATCCCCCCCGCCTTGAAAGGATGTCTTTCAACATGGAAGTGGGCAGAGTCTAACGACGGCCCTACTGATGATTCCATCCATGGTCTTGACTGAGGCCACTCTGTTTACATCGTCCTTACCGCCGACGAGGTTCAAAACACGTCCTAGGCGCCACTTCATGGGTGGTAGATTGTTGTCCTTGACCAATACTAATTGTCCCAAGTGAAGGCTGCCGCTGGTAACTTTCCATTTTCTTCGTTGCTGCAACTCGTGCATATATTCACGATGCCAGCGATTCCAGAACTGCTCCTGAACCTTCTGCACCAACTGATATTGCGAGAGTCGATTTTCGGGTAAGTGCATCACGGATGGTTCTGCTAACGCCATTGCTGATCTTCCGATGAGGAAATGTGCGGGGGTTAGAGGGGATAAGTCGTTGGGATCGGAGCTTAAAGGGCAGAGAGGACGGAGTTTAATACTGCTTCTATGCGCGCAACTAGAGTTTGTAGATCGAAGAGGAATAGAGTATATGAACCTACTATTCTTTTAAAGTGGTATTTAAAACTCTTTACCCCCCGCTTCCCAAATACCTCCAAAATGAGGGGAATTGTGGTATGAAATGCCATTTTATACCTTGATTTTGAATTGATTCAGAAATAAGAGTACTATTTGTTTTTAAAAATTCTGCCATGACTTGGAGATTTTTGTTAGCCCTAACAAAGTTTGCTCCGTTGTCAGAAAAAACCTCCAACGGTCTTCCGCGTTTGCTAATGAATCGAGTGAATGCTTGCCAAAAATCCTCAGAAGTAAGGGATAAAACTAATTCTAAGTGTATAGCGCGAGTACTCATGCAAACGAATACAGCCACCCCAACACTTAATAATTTTGCATCCGCGTCCACGCCGGTCCTTCGTTTGGAAGGGACCTGCATAGTCAACCCCCACCTTTATAAAGGGTAATGCCCGCTGTACTCTTGCTGCAGGTAAATCGCCCATTATCGGTTGGACAGACTGTGGATTATACCTGCAGCATTTTACGCAATTATGAACTATCTTTCGAGCAAAGTTACGTCCCGCAATGGGCCAAAAGTTATCTCGTATATGTGACAGCAGTAGCTGTGGACCTGCATGTAAGAGACGTTCGTGCTCGTACCGCATAATTAATTGCGTTAAGATATGATTTGGAGACAATAATATGGGATATTTCTTGGAAAATGAATATTCTGAATTAGATAATCGGCCTCCAACTCTCATAATTCCTTGGTCGTCTATAAATGGATTCAGGCTTAGGATATTACTGGGTTTTGGAAGCTGACGCTTAGAGGATAAAATCGATAATTCGTCAACGAATGACTCGACCTGAGAAGCCTTTATCAGTTAGTTAAAAGCATCATTGATTTCGTTACAAGTAAGAAATGAATTTTGACGATTATTTTTAGGTGTTCTGGCATTATTCACGAATCTGAGGACATATGCCATGACGCGTTTAATTTTTAATAGATTTGAGAATTGTTCAAATGGGAATAATGATTTTGTATTCGTTTTGGTTAGAAATATGCAATTACGCATTTCAGGTAAATCATTTGAAATAACGTTATTGCTAATTGGCCATTCATGTTCATTTAAAAATAACCACTTGGGGCCGTGCCACCAGAGATCAGAAATTATTAACTGTTTAGGCTTTAAACCACGTGATACTAGGTCTGCTGGGTTTTCTTGTGAGACTATGTGATTCCAAGTAAATGTACTAGTCAGCTTCTGAATTTCCGCGACGCGATTATCGACAAACTGTTTAAGCAAATTTGGAGATGTCCGTAACCACCCCAATACAATTGTAGAGTCTGACCAGCAATAGACCTTATTAATGTTAATATTAACAGAGGCCAAGACCTTGGTAAGAAGTTGAGATAAAATTAAAGCTGCGCATAACTCTAATCTTGGCATGGTTAATGTCTTAAGAGGTGCTACTTTAGACTTAGCGCATAGTAAATTGCATTCTACGTCACCGTTTATATTTTTTGACAGCACGTATATACAGGCTCCATAGCTTGTCTCGGATGCATCCGAGAACCCATGTAGAGCAATATAACTTGGATTTTCGCAAGTGACCTTTCGATTGATCATAATTTCGTTTAGAGTTTCCAGTTCGGAAGACAAATGGATACATGATGTCAAAATATGTGATGGTAAAGGCTGATCCCAAGTTAGGTTTTCACTCCATAGTTTTTGAAGCAAAACCTTAGCTAATATTATGCATGGGCTCGTCAAACCTAGAGGATCAAATATGGTAGCTATTCTGGATAACACAACTCTTTTAGTAATTTTCTTTGGATCAACTTTATTTAATGGATTAATTTTAAAAGTAAGTATATCCTTTTCACATGCCCATTGTAGCCCTAATACCTTTGTATCCTGATCTTTATTAGCAGTAAATTCCACTACATCTGAAACGTTGTCACTAGTATTACAATTGAAACGATTTGATCGCCATTTGCGCAATTCAAATCCTCGTTTTAGTAGGGCCTTGTATATAGTTTTAACAACATATTCTGCTTCCTCAATTGAATCTACTGATGTGAGCAAATCATCGACATACATGTCTTCCTGAATAATTCTAGCAATTTTTGGATGCTCACTTTCGCTCTCTATGGCAACCTGGTGTAAAGAACGTATTGCCAAAAATGATCCTGCTGTAGTACCGTAAGTCACGGTATTCAGTTGGTAAGTCTTAATTGCTTCGTTTGGATTTGGTCTCCAGACTATTTTCTGTAAAGGTCGATGTTTAGCATTTATTAGCACCTGCCTATACATCATTTTGATGTCACCTGAAAGTACAATGGCGCGTGTTCTGAAACGCAACAAGATTGATAACAGGTCCGACTGAATTATTGGACCGATCATTTGTAAATTATTTAGTGACAACCCCGTTGAAGACGGTGCTGACGCATCGAATACGACCCGTAGTTTGGTCGTGGTACTTGTTTCCTTTAATACCCCATGATGGGGCAAATAGTATTCTGGTTCATTATGCTCTGTGTCATCCTGTATTTCTGTCATGTGACCTAATTGTTCATATTCTTGTAAAAAATCTACATATAATGTTCTTAACCTATCATTAGATAAAAGCTTTCGTTCTAAATTTACGAAACGTTTGAGTGCTAATTCACGACTATCTCCAAGCTTTTCTGGTGATTCTTTAAGAGGCAGAGAAACTATAAATCTTCCTTCTGTTGAATATTCTAGAGTGTCGGTAAAATGTTTTTCGCATAAGGCCTCCTCATTTGAAAGAGGTTTTTTGTTTGAAATTTTTTCAACTTCCCAAAATTTGGTAAGCTGATTTTGTAGTAAAATGTTTTGACTAAGATTACAAACTGTTGAACTGTTAACATTTAAATAAGTTAGAGGACCAGATACTATCCATCCTATTCTAGTATTTTGCAAGATAGGACTATTGCTTCCCAGTTCCTCTTTTCCTGAAGTTAAGAGATTCCAAAAAACATCGGCTCCTAACAATAAGTCTATTTTATCTGATATTTCGAAATAGGGATCTGCAAGTTTAAAATGCTGTGGTATTTTAAGCGCCTTACGATCTATGGTTATTTCTGGTAAGTTACTTGTTATTTTGTCTAACACAAAGCAATTTACATTAAAAGAAAACTTATTGATTTTTTATTTAATTTTCACGTGACACCTTTGAAAAGAATGTGCAATTTTATCACTTATACCTGATATTGTCAAATCAGTGTTAATGGTTTGTAATTTTAATGTTTTACATAAATCATTAGTTAAAAAACTGGATTGTGAACCACAATCTAACAAAGCACGTGCTGTTATGAATTCTCCGTATATATCGCGACAGTATACTTGAGCCGTTGAAAGAAGTGCATTCTGTGCTGATGCAATCGTGCAAGTTGTATTATTAATTTTCGGTTCATATGAGCTATTAAGTACCTGCTCTTCACTTTCTTGATTAATTGTCAGGTTGGTGTTAGTATGCGATTTTATACCGTGTAATAACGTATTATGTTTTAAACTACACACTTTGCACCCTGACCACTTGCATTCTTTAGTATTATGATTACGTTTTAAGCAGTTAATGCATAATATTAACTCTCTAGCCTTTGACCATCTGTCGTCTACTGAAAGCTTTAAATATTCTGCACAATAGAAAAGACTGTGATTTCCTTTACACAAAAAACATGTATATTTTAACTGTTCTTGATTTAAATTCGGTTTATAAGTATTTTCATTCGTATCTGTATTTGTATTTGCATGAAAACCCCGTGAATTATATGTACGTTTATTTTCGTAATTAGACTGCTTTGTTTGCCTTGAATCTGTTTGTTTTATTTTTAAGTTACTTTCTAAGTTTTCAAGAATATCTGCTCTCTCTTTTAAAAATTTTTTAAAAAATTCTAATGTACAATGTACATTCTCGCGCTGTGCTAGGGTCTAACTTGGCTGAAACTATGTATATTATTAACGTATCCCAATGTTCGATTGGTTCGCCTAGTTGTTTCAAGCTTGTGAGATGTTTGAACAAATTATCACTTAAAGTTCTAATTTTAAAAGCTGATTCTTTATCAATCGTTTCAGAATTAAAAATTGCATTAATGTGATTTTGAATGAGTAAATTCGTGTTATTGAAACGTTCACAAAGGTTTTTCCATGCCACCTCATAATTAGTAGCACAAAACTCAATTGACTGAATTACTTGCATTGCTGTACCAACCAGTGAGGCACAAAGATAATGGAATTTTTGTATGTTATTAATTCTACAATTTTCATGTATCAGTGACTGAAAAATGTACCTAAACTCTAACCAGTTTTGAAACAAGCCGTCAAATTTAGGTAACTTAATTTCGGGAAGTTTTACCGCATCAGATAAATCCGATAAAGAGCCCTGACCTGAAATGTGACTAGCAACATCGCTGTTTTCATCGCTAGATCTCGTATTATTTTGTATTATTGTTTTAGATTTTGTTAAAATATCATAAAACTTATTACTAAACTGCTCGCGTTCATTTAATTCTGAATTAATATCATCTACAAGACATTCGATTTCAGTTTGCACATCGTCAAACTGATTAATTAACTGTTGGGCATCCTGCAAACGTTGCTCAAGTTCCATAATTTTTGACCGCTCAAGTAATTCTGTATCATTTTGCAAGCCTTCAATCGACCTAACAAATTTTTCAAATATTGTTAATTTCGCCTTTATAGAAGAGCGTTTCTTTTTGAAGACCTGTAATACCTCTGTCATGACGTTTATATGTATTTTATTTTAACGGAAAAAAATTTAAAATTTTAAACACAAAAATATTGACTTAAAAATCAAATTTGACGTAAATACTGTTATAAAACAAACTAAAATAATTCAAGCATTAAAATCTAAAAAATCAAATTTAAAATAAAAATATCAATTCCTCCTCTATCCACTCCAATAGTCGAACGACATACAAATGAGTGCTGCCGCTGCGCGCCGGCGTAGGTTGAACGTTGACTTGGAGAGACGGGAAAATAATGCTAATAAAAATGGGTTTAAGGTTAGGATTCTTACCCGCACATTCACACTGTTTTCTGCCACAGATGAACTGGATCCGACTTTAAAGGACCATGAAACGTGTATAAATGAACTGTAGAAAATGATGCACTAGTTACTTGTTTTTAAAAAAGCGTGTATTGTACGTAAAAAATACAAATTAAAGGAGCGACTGTTATCGTTGCTGCGGCGGTCAAGAAGTGAGAGCGAGCCGTCCCTCTGGTGTTGTCAGGTGAACACGTCGTCGTCGGGAACTTTGGCTGTGATGGTTTGTAGAATACGCAACAGGGTTTCCAAATAATCCCTAAAACTTTGCTAGATACTCCTTCTGTTTTAATATCGAAATATTCTTGAGATTAAGGTAGTTTGGAACTTGCTAATAAGTGTGACATTTTATTTCTGTTAAAACACCATTTATGAAGATTGAAGTTTGCTAATTTGCACAAATTTTGCAATTGATAAAACAACTCAATTGCTTCTTTTTCCTGAAGCTAAGGGGAATGATTCTTTATTGAGTAATGCAAGTTCGTTTAGAACACGAGTCGCGAGAAATGGGGCACAGTTTGTTCCATACGTAACTGTCAACAATTCTATACATTTTAATTCTTCTGACGGACTATCACGCCAAAGAATATTTTGGAGATAGGTATGTTTCGGATTGACCTTAATTTGTCGATACATTTTTTCTATATCGCATGTCACGGCAAATTTAAAAGTTCTAAATCTCAATAAAATATCATATAGTTCGGGTTGAACCGTAAAACCTCTAAGCAAAGTGTCGTTTAGGGAAAGCCCAGAAGTTGTTTTTATTGAGCCATCGAAAACAACTCTTAATTTAGTGCTTTTACTCTCTGATCGAATGACACAATGATGAGCGAAAAAATATTTATTTTTATTATTTTTATTTTGCAAGGATAAGGGAATTATGTGTGCATGACCAAGAGAGAGATACTCGTCAATGAACTTTTTATAATCTTCGAAGAGCTGGGGATTTTTATTAAAGCGATTTTCTAAATTTAGAAATCTTTTTCGAGCAAGCGCAACAGAGTTGCCTAAAGGTGGCATTCCGATCCTGGCAGTCGCTGTTGTGCAGTCGCGCGTAGCCGATCGAGAGTTCTAGCCGTGACACTGGTTTCGTGGCGTCAAAATTGAAGCCGAGATTTGGTGGCGCACGCCGTACAGTGGAACGACTAAGGCCGGGTATACACGATCCGGTATGAACGGTCCGGCGAAAACGGTCCGGCGCCGGATCGTCACGACAACACATAGGTTTTAATAGAAGACGATACATGGATGCGTCAATGCCGGATCGACGGATCAGCGCCGCAGCTTGCTGCGGCAAGACCGCGCGCCGGATAACCGGATCATCCTGGGCAACACACGTACTTCAATGTATCGCGATATACGTTCCGGTTGTAACGCGCGTTTTTAGTTATTTTCACCCAAATTATTAAATTATATATCTTGTTTTAACACAGTCAACAATTCGCCAAATGATTTTTTAGACATTCTGTAATAATTAAAAAACTTATTATGATACTGCCGAATATTTGTATGAAATTTGTCGATTTTTTTCTACACCACTTTCAAAATATGGATGCCTTCAATGTTTTCACGTTATACTGACTCTCGCAAAAAATCTTTTGCTTCAAGACCACAAATAATTCTTGATGAAGAATCTTGCAATGAAAACATTATTTCCCGATGAAAGTCTCGAAGCAATCAAATTTTTGAATTTTTTTTAATACCTATCCGTTTTTAACGCAGTGTGTATCGCGTATATCCTATGCGGTAGAAACGCATCCGTTTCTACCGCATCCGTTGAAACCGGATCGTGTATACCCGCACTAAGTGGAGATACCGCGGGACCTAATATTTTACATTTTACAAGATAATATATTTTTTTTATTATTACGTATTTTTAGGTATATGATAAATGTTTTAAATATTTTTTATTATTTATTTTATTGGAAAAATATACATAAACGGTGTTTCAAATTCGTCTGCCCTCAAAATACGAAAATGGATAATTTACCCCAAAGTTGCAGATTATTTACTTGTAAAAGAATATGCCATATAAAAAAATATATATATTATATTTTATGTGGTTTTGAAGATTATTTAAAAAAAAACAATTTTTCAAAAACTTATTCTTGACACTTTTGTGGGTTATCTTGGTTGCTATGGGAAAGTTTTTGCATTGCTGTATTACTTTTTCGTAAAAATATTAATGCTGAAAACAAAAT
Organism: Anthonomus grandis grandis; assembly: GCF_022605725.1. NCBI lineage: Eukaryota > Metazoa > Arthropoda > Insecta > Coleoptera > Curculionidae > Anthonomus > Anthonomus grandis. The sequence goes on from NC_065563.1 coordinate 1,146,633, forward strand.
TAGGTAGGTACCTACGCCAAATTTTTGTTGCTTATTTAAAAAATCGAAAATTTGAATGATTCCGAAGATAATAAAAAAAAAACAAAAAAAAATTTAAATCCATTTTAATTTTTTTTGAGCTTAAACAGGAATGCAGCAAGAGGTAGGCATTATTCTAAATAAAATTAAGATTGTAAAATGTAAGTTAAAAATAAAATTGTTAATTTACCCACCTAATTTAAATACCGAATTTTTATTCTTTTTAAAACTTAAAGCGAGTATCAAAATAGTTTGGTAATTTTAAATGCGTAATCTTACTATAAACTACAATAATAACTGCAGTAAAATATTATTTCGAATCAACGCAACATATGTACCCCAGCGCGGAATTTTTGCCATCGCGATGCGGTCGTCGCCTCGCATGATTTCGGCTTCTGTTGTGAGGTATCGATGGAAGCGGGGATAAGTGTCCAGGCTAGAACTATCGATCGGCTACGAGTCGCGACGCGGCGGTGGCAGCCGGGTCGCGGCACACTGCTTTGTATGCATTTGAATGGAGAGCCTTTGGATGTACACGACTGGGTCGCGCCGCTAGTGAACGCGGCATGCGCGTCATTTTGGCAGCGCCGCCAGACCGCTTCAAGAGCAGTATCGTCGCGCGACTCAATCAGTGACTGAGCAAAAATGGCCACGTTTAATGACCAAGATGATGAATATTTAATTGAAATGATTAATAAAAATCCTCCTCTATATGATTTCCGACTAAAATCGTATAAGGACAGTACCGTTCGCGAAAATACTTGGGAGCATATAGCAAAAAAGCTAAAAAAGACAAGTAAGTGCTATGTTTTTATTTTCATTTATTATTATTTATTCCTATTATTATTGTACAAATACATAACTCCTGTTAAAATACAAAGTACAGGGTTTATTTCCTATGGAACACTATTTTATTATTAAAAATAAAGATTAAAATTAAACTGGTAAGTTTTGAGGATTTAATTTTAATTTTATAAATAATTTATTGCTTATAATGGAAAATGCCAAAACTAAGAGCATATTTTATTTAAAAAATTTGGATCTTATTATGTAAAGTCTGCCCAACCAATCTGTAGCTAAGCGGTATCGGTGCGGGGAACGTGGTTGTAGACTAGACCCGCCTCATTTCATTAATGAAATGGCCAGTGACGTGCGAAATTTTATAAACCGATTACACAGATTTGAATGTATTAAATATTAAAAAATATGATTTGGTTTTAATTTTAAAATAGGTATTTGTAGGTAAGATATTAATTTGGAAATTAAGGTCTTCTAAAATATTTTATTTGTAAATATGTAATAAAAAAATGACAGACAAGATTAGGGAAGTTTGAGATAAAAGTAAAGTAAAGAAAACACAAAATTTGTGATACACCTACTTAGTTTATTCACTTAAAATAAGAGTGCCGTACTCGATGCCTGGATATCGCGAGGGAAAGAGCACGGCAGATAATCCGAATTATGCTGTTTAAACGTTGAATTTACTACATAATATGTATAATTTAAATTATTATTTAAATAAGTATAATCAATTTATACCTGTTGAAGATAACCACTCCAGTAACAGTCTTACTCTGCCAGCATTTTTTAAACGTTAGGTCATTGTCTATCCAAGTTTCATCTAAATAGACAATATTGCGACCTTCGGCTCGGTGTTTTTTTATTTCTCTTAGGTATTTATACCTTAAAGATGTTATTTTTGGAAAATTTTTTTCTTCTGGCAATTTTTGCAACAGCTTTCTGCTAGTAGGCACAACTTTAAACCCATATAAATTCGATTTATTAGGTGTTTAACTATTTGAAAATGAAACTTGTCGTCTTGTTCCACCTTCGTCATTCGCGGTCTTTTTTTGCCGGGACTAGAAAGCATTTTGTTGGGGTCCGTCCGCAATCTTTCTTCATCTTCTTTGTGAATTTTTTTCACCATTGAAATGCTTACGCCAGTATATTGAGATACTCTTTCAAGTTTGCGCTTTACTGGTAGATTAACGAAGTTATTAGTAGCTTCTTCATTGCAAACCCTAAGAATTTGTACAAGAAGTATATAATCCTGATATTCGATTTTTTTTAGTCGTCGTTCCAATTCATATTACTTATATTTATAGACATTTTATATTCAAAATAACCAACATTAACTTTAAATCTTTTTTGTTTGTAAAGCAATCCAGCTTGGTTTTATTTCATTAAATATGATTTTTATTTATTACAACATTAGGTACATAATTTTTGAAATTTAGTGTCGCATAAATTATGATTTTATTTTAATGTTTTTTTTTCATAACTGTGCTTAGGCTTTATAATTCTCTTATTATCATTTTACTTACCTATAAACCTTCGCAATCACTTCCCTTGCCTGGCTATGAATAAAGTTATTCATTTTAACGTAAATAACACAAAAACTGTTAAAAATTATGAACTTTAACAACAAAGAAACAAATAACACAAAACAACAACAAAACAGCAACAACAATAATAGCAAATAAATTAAACTATGCTATACTACTCAAAAGTCATAGGTCAAAAATTAAGTAGGTACTAAAAATACAGCAATAAAAACAGTTTAATAGCTCAAAAGTATTAACATACGCCGCCGCCACTGAATCCGCAAGAACTCGATATTATTCCGAAAATTACACAAAACCTGGTAGGATGCGATCCAATAAGATAGAGAAAGACAGAATGCTGCATAAAAATAATAAATTAATGGCCACGCTGTCATCAACCAATCACCTGTCCCCAAACAGCGAGATGCTTCCGCGAAAGCACGACGTTGCCGGCTTTGTAAGTTTTATTAGGAATTTCGGATAAATGTTAGTCAATATTGGATTTTATAATATGCAAAACATTAGCAAATAGAACAAAAAATATGGTTTAAACTGCATTACATTATTTATTATCTTTTTTATGATTATATAGCTTAATTTTACCATTATATTTACTTTTTATTCAATACTATTTCATTTTTGCAGTAAGACGTGACAACGCTTTAAAATTTCGCCCGCATTCTTTTCGTAGACACAGATCCGATGGTCAAACTGTACGCATGCCAGTATACAGGGTGTCCCACTACGAACTGCGGCGATCGTTTGCTCGAAACGTAGGATTTCGAAAAAGACTTTTTAAGACTATTTAAGTTAGAGTTTAAGATAAACGGTTTTCACGTTTATTTCACGTAACTTTTAAAAGCTCGCTAAATAATTTAAAAAAAAATAATATGACAGATGTTAATTTTTAAAATTTTTGGCAATGACAACTGTCATTGCATACATTAAGATCTTTAAAAATTAGGATAGGACAGTGAAAACCGTTTCTTTCTAGCTTAATAGCTTAAATAGTTTGGAAGTTATGACTGGTCAAAGTACTAAAAAAGTGGATGTTCAACTCATTTTGTCAAAAACAGTTAAAGGTAGGCCATAACATGGTATACCAGATTTCTTAAATTTTTATGGAGACTCTAAATGATAAAAAATATATGGGGTGTTTCATTTAAAATAAGAAAAACGTTGCCGGTTTTATATAGAAGCGACAACACTGCATTACTCAAAATATTTTTAACAGCTAGATTTTTACCCTTTATCGACGTTGCCAAATTTTCCAAATATACCACAAATCATACTTTTCGAGAAATCGATCGCCCCAGTTCGTCGTGGGAAACCCTGTTTAAGAAATAATATATATTTGCCAAAAAAAATCATTTATTCAATTCCTTCTACTTATCCATTCTTCTTGCCATGCTACTTTTCCAACTTCTGAGTTAAAGAAATCTTTAAGAGTATCCCTGATTTGAAATCCAGCGATGTTTGAAAATCCTCCCCTGCGAGCCAATGAAATCATGTTTTGTATAGGTTTGGGTTTTGTCTCATCGTAATGGTAAAATGGGACACCATTATTTTCTAAATACGCATCCCCTAGTAAATTATGGAGGCAACATAGAACAATAATCAAGTCATCACATATTTCGGGTTTAATTGCAATAGGTGTATATAAAATTCGGAATACTTGGCTCAACAGAGCAAAAGCATTCTCTGAGACTCTTCGAGCTCGACAGATACGGTAATTAAAGATTGCTTTAGCACGATCACTTCGAACATGATCTTTGAAATAAGGTTTCATCATGTTGACATCCAATGCAAAAGCGTCGTCGCCAATTAAAAAATGTGGAATTAAGATATTTGTGCCTGGTAAAGATGCTGGTTGAGGCACATTAAATTGGCCAGAAATAATTTTCTTCCCCATAGCTGACTTTTGAAATATCCCATTGTCGCCTTCCTTTCCATACGAACCCACATCGACAGCGACAAATTTGTAGTTTGCATCTACTATAGCCAGCAGCACAGTGGAAAAATAATCTTTGTAATTAAAGAACATTGATCCACTCTGTGTTGGAGCTCTAATACGTACATGCTTCCCATCGATGGCTCCAAAACAATTCGGACAATTCCACCTATTCCAAAATTGTTTGGCTGCGCCCTTTAGTTGATTTTCCGTTGGCACAGGAAGAAATATTGGTACTAAATTATTTCTTAAACTCCTCAGAACTTGCTGGATTATTCTACTTATATAGCTTGCTGATATGCGATACATAAATTCTAATGATGCGTAAGTTTCACCAGTTGCCAGGAACCTGAAATAAAATTTATGTTTTAGGTGATGATTGCAAAAAACGGTGGAAATGTATCCGAGATTCTTACGCACGAATCAAACGTAAAAATGAATTACCAACTGGATCAGCAGCGGGTAGCAAACCAAAAAAATGGCCTTTGCTTGAAAGACTGCAGTTTTTGGAAAAAATCCCAGCAGAAAGAAAAAGTGTGAGTAATATTGAAGACTCTCAGGATGCCGATCATGGTGAAAACGATGCTTTAAATGATGAAAACTCTTATAATAATAATGACGATAATAATACACAAATAGAGAATAATGAAATAGAAATGGACAGTGAAATAACAGTCGTAAGTGCAAATAGAAGTGTAACGGAAGAAACAGACAGTACAGATACGACTGATAAAGATGAAACAACAAACGCAAAACGGTCTACTGGCGCCGGCGCCGTTTTCAAAAAAAAGAAGGTAGGTCAAAATAATGCTATGAATGTGGCGTTATTACATTATTGGAAAGAGAGGGATATCCAAAGACGAGCTGAAATTCAGGATCTGAAATCTCAGTCAAACGCAGTCCAAATAGATGAACCAGATGTAGATGATAAAAAATCGTTTTGCTCACATGTTGGGACAATGTTGACAAAACTTACTCCTGCGTTGAGAATACAAGCTAAAACTAAAGTTTTCAATATTTTAGCAGAATATGAGTTAAAGAGTCTAAACCAGAGTTCCAGCAATACCTCCAATAGCTCTCTGTTACACCAAAGCTCTGAGTATTTATCATCAAATTCATATTCTCCAATAAGTTCTGTTTCGTCGCCTCATTCGCCCCTTGAAGCTAGTGACTTGAGCAATTCGAATACAACTAATTTACCCATTACAGCAATTAACTTAAATAACTCGAATACTTTTAATTTCGATTATTATAATGAGTCAAATGATATAAATAATAGTCTTACATATTTACCTTAAAGTAAGAAATATTTTTTCCTCAGCTGTAATCGAACCTTGTTTTTTTGGTTGGATTTCATTTTGAATTAAACTGAGTACAAATCTAAACTGTGTTTTATTTAGTCTGCAATACTTTCTGAATTTTGCGTCTTTGATATTCAAGTGCCGTTTTATTAAAATTTCAAAGCAGCCTTCAGCATGTCTTGATGTATAAAATGAATCAATTTTATTTCTCTTGGCAGATAGTAAGAGCAAAATTATATCATCATCCTCTTCTTCGTCCTCCAGTAGCCGCATCAAAAGTTCTTGTTTTGCTATATCTGACATAGTTTTGCTTCAATCTTTAAACACGACGAACACACACAACTATTCACAGTGGCTTCGGTCTAGTACTAAGTGACTCTATAAATTGGGAAACAGGGTCGCTTCTATCCGAATGGTAATTGTCGCGCGACCGAGCAGTTTCAATGGGTCGCGGCAGTCGGCTGCGGCAGCCGACTCGCGACTGCCAGGATCGGAATGCCACCTTAACTGATTTTTGTCTGTGGGTTCTTTTAGGGGAAGATCTACTTGAAAAAAGCCATTGTCTAAAACCTTTGTCGTGTCACAAAAAAATTGTTCAAGCTTTTGATTTTCTGGAGATAAATTATTTGCCTTATTCAAATTAAAAGTTTCTATGGACCAAAACCTTTCCATAAGTGAATTTAAGTTTTCTAGAGTATCTGTCTTAAAACTTTGAGTCAGATTGCAACTGCCAAACCTGTCTGATCTGTCGCGATTTAATTTAGTGCCATTTAAAAGTGCATGAGAGGGAATTAAACCTGATATCACAAACCCAAAGGAAGTACCAACTAATGTCAAACATTCATTACTAATTGTGATCATTTCCCCAGTTAGAGCCTTATAATATACGTCTGCTCCAAGCAACAAGTCGATTGATTGATTGCTGGGTAATTAAACTGTGGGTCGGCAAGCAAAATATCCCTTTGGATATTTAATTTATTTCTATTAATTATAAAATGTGGAGAACATTCCGTAATTTTGTCCAATACACAACAATTTAAATTAAGTGAGAAATTTAAATCATAAAGAGAATGAATGTGGAAGGTGACTGCCTTATTTGACTTCTCAACATTTCCTGCTATACCTGAAATAACAATGTTTTGTAATTGTGGCTCAATTTTTAATTTATTTAAAAATGAAGTCGAGATTATAGAAATAGTGCTTCCAGGATCCATAATTGCCCTTGCAACTTTCAATTTGCCATTAACATCCAAAATGCCTACTAAGGCAGTTCCTAATAATATTTCATTGTCATTCCCAGTAAAAACAGAAAGAGTTGTGTGAACTATGTCAGACCTTGAGTGATTGTCATTTTGATGACTGTTGTAAGGGGGATTGGAGGTGGGATTTGAGAGATTTTGTACATTTTGCTGTACGCTATCTGAACTTGTATTTTGAATACTATTACTGTTGACATTAACCTGTCTAAGCCTGCCGCTAGGTGTATTTACTGTTTCTCTGTAACTATTTCTATGGGGGGAATTCTGAAATGTGGGATGTAACAAAGAATGATGTTTTTTGCCACATGCAAACAACTGAGATTGACATTCCATAACCTGATGTTTTGACCCGAGACAGTTAAAACAAAGTTTATTTTGAGAAACAAATTCAGTTTTTTCTTTTAATGTCAAATTTTTAAATTTTAAACAACTATAAATTTTGTGATCAACATTTTTACAAAACTGGCATTTCTGTAAGGGAAGAGGGTATGAAGATGCCTGATAAGACGAAGGTTTTTTGAGGTCACTATCTGATTGGTTATTTCCATGTGAATAATGTTAATATTTTTTAATAGGTTGGTAGGACTTTTCCTTCTTTTCTTTATAAGAAGAATTTTCCACTAAGTCTGCTAATACTGAGCAACGTTTCTCTAAAAAGTTTAAAAAATCTTCTAATTTAGGTAAATGCGTGTCTAAAGGTTCTAAACTCCTGTTTGAGATTATACCTCGTTCTGTGATGTAAGCCTTTCTAGTGCTAAAATCTAGCCTTTGTGAAAAAATATAAATTAAAATCAAATCCCATTGTTCAACTGGTATTTTTTGATTTTTTAGAGATTCCATATTTTGTTTTATACGGACTATAAAATCGCTAAGACTCTGATGGGTAACTTTAGAAAGAACAGGTATATCAACTAAATTTTTGATGTGTGCAAAAATTATCGAAAGCTGATTACTATACCTCTGCTTAAGGGTTTCTAAAGCTATATCTAAATTATCTGAGGAAAGTTCTAACGTGTCTATTAATTGTAGCGGTTCACCTTTAACATACAGTTTTAAATAGATCAATTTTTGGATGCTTGTTAGAGAGTTATTTTTTAAAATAAGGGTATCAAATAATTGAAAAAATGCATTCCATTTTGTTATCTCTCCTGTAAATTCAGGAATATTTACTTGGGGCAAATATACATGGGGAGACCTATCTACAAAGTTATCAGCAGTTGTGCTCTGTGATGTATGTGATGTGAGATGCGGTGTTAACTCTAAAATTTTTCTTTTTAACCCTGCTAAAATTGAAAAATAAACATCTTTAATATCTGATTGATCAGCACGGGTAGGATCAATTTCTTGAATTTGGGCGTCTACTAATTCAAAATTTTCAAAAGATTTTACTAAACTGTGCTGTCTGACATCATATTGAAAATAATCCGTCTCTGTTTCATTATTATTGTTAAACCAATTAACAATACGAGTAATCCTAGCTTTATGACCGCCACGTTGCCTAATCAATTCTTCAATTTCAGTCATGTTGAAATTTACTACTATTTTACAAAATTAACCTAAAATTATGATCTACACTAAATTTTTACAATGGTTTTAGGTGAGACTTGACACAACATGTGTCTACATAAAAACTAAAAATTGTCACTTACTCGAGTGTTCAGGTTCAGGTTGCACACGAGGTTGCACAGTAATTTTTACACTTTTTGGTTTTTTAGGTAGGTACACTATCACTGATTACCTGAATCTCACCAGGATCACCAAGGATCACTATATTCGAATTCACATTATTGTTTTTGTCAATAGCAGCGTCTTGTCTCTCCTTAACTGTGTGTGTAATTTAAACGGTTATAAATTTTTTGCTTTGGATCCGGCTCGAAGGACCATTAAATGGCGTGGTTTGGGTCTTAGCTCAACCTTGCTCATTTGTAATTAGCCTAAGTAAAAATTTAACCGTCGTTAGAACCCTTGTAAGGTTCTGCATGCACTTACAATGGATCAATAACTTTATTGACCCCAATTCAACACTGTATTTCACTGTAGGTTAGATAGGTTATCGCAATCAGTATATGCTAACCAATCTAAGTTTTCACGAGTCAGAGTCAGAGAAAAAGAACCACTGGAAATGTAAATGAGTGACGTCAAAAATCACTGTCCACTAAGACAACAACTATATCTAACACAAAAGCATATAGCTGCGAAATTTATTTTATGGCGAGAGAAATTTTTACTGTGTAAAACTGTAAACTAAAAAACTTTGCATCATTAATGCGTGAGAAAATATTACTAAACTATGGGGTAACAAACACTGCGAGCTACTAACTAATTATCAACAACCTGACGTGTGCGTATAAGGAGAGCAAAACTTATACTACTTCTTCTTAAAAAACTACTATTACGACTACGGTGACAATTAAACCTAAAAAACATAAGATCACAATCGGTGGCCGAGAAGAAAAACAGGGCGGAATCTATTTTTAAACCCAAACGTAGGATGCTGTGTTGTCACATTAGTTGAGAAATGAAGCGTGAAGACACTAAACTAGGGTAATAATTGCAACTGCGCTAAAAATGAAAATTGTGTAAAGCCCGTGAACGGGATATTTCTTTCTATTTAAATCGATTTTAAACAATGAGAGAATGTGAAAACACCTTGTTACCAAGCGCTATTTGCTTATGAAAAACGAATTGAACATCGTATTAGACAAATAAACCCAAATATACATATTGAAAAACAAAAACGAGATATTTTAAATCCTCTTGGCTCCTTAATAAAAGTAATTGCTGGAAATATTAATCAAAATATTCTAAAAAGTCGCATATCACAATTAAAAACTACAATTAATCAAGTATCACTCAATCAATCAAATACACACCCTACAAAAATTATCGCATCACTTAATATTTTTTAAGTATTTTAAATTTTTTGCCTGTTTTTTAAAATTTTATTGATATTGATAATTAAATCACCAAATAATACGACTTTTGCAACATTTATTTTAAATCAGTTCAATCTACAGAGGACAAACATTTTGATTTACCAAAACATACAAAAATCAAAAAAATTGTACAAAACATGTATACAAAAAAAATGAACTTTATTTAAGCCAATGATTTTCTAATAGCGTGTGTTACCGCCCCTGGCTCTAATAACAGCTTCCATTTGTCTTCGAAGGCTTCTAAACAGGTTCTGGAGGTATTCTTGCGCACGTTTGTCCAGAAGTCAAAAAGAACATTTTGAAGATTATCTCGTGTTCTTATTGGTGCTGGATGTTGCTGAATTTGCCATCCTAGATGGTCCCAGACATGTTCTATCGAATTAAGGTCCGGGCTATGTGCAGGCCAATTTAGGGTGGGTACCTCGACCTCTTCTAAGTACTGCCGAACAACTCTAGCAGCATGTGGACGAGCATTATCATGCATTAGCACCGATATAGGGCACTACATGGGGTTCTAGGATATCTGTTATGTAAAGTCCAGTTCAGAGATCTATTAGAATCTTTGATGTGTCGCAGATGCCGCACTAACTAGTCCGTGCGCCTATGTCATATTTATTGTTGCATGATATATATGTTTAAATGGCAAAATTTTATATTGTCTATCTATGAAATCATTTTAAATATACGTAAAACCCCATGTTTTATACTATTTTTTATTTTTCTTTCGAAAATGTCAATTTTTAGAAAGAAAATAATATCACAAGAAAATAATATCAAAAAATTGACCGCGGACTAAAATCCAAGCATACAAAATATTTTAAACACTTCCAGCACTCACAGACTTGTCACCTCTTCTTAGCCAGTCTATTAAACAAAGATAAAACACCTGCGTTTTGACAATTCCTACTTTAGGCTGTGCAAGTGATTGTGTATCTCTCTCTATCCCTCTGAATTTAAGAATTACGGGGCCGTACCCAAATAAATTTTTGGACCGTTTTTGTATTATTTTCGTCGTGTTTTTAAAGAGATCTTTACGGATGGGTCTATCGCCTTTAAAATACTTGTTGGATGGGTCTATCACCTTTAATAGTTGGGAGGGGGAGCCATGTGAGGTTATTATTTGATGTGTTTTGCCGGTTATGCTTTTTACACGTTTATGAAAGTAAAGAATTTAGAATTTGGCCTGTATTCCTGTAAATTTTTTGCAGTTTTTACTGTGAGGAACAGTGTTTTTTTATTTGTATTTGTGGATTTGTTTTGGTATTATACCTAAAGACCTTAAAATGTTTCGACCCTGGAAAAATAGGCAGGAAAATTTGGCAAATGAAGAGGAAAGTGTTTGTGCGGGCTTATGGAGACCGTGGGTGTACAAGAAAGACAATAACATTTGTGATAAAAACAATAAGAGTGATGTGGGCAGTGATTTAGACTAACATAGTTCTGATAGTTCATTTTCTAGTATTGAGGAAGCAAAAAGAAGTAGAAGCTACAGAGGAAATCAAGCAGTTTTAAAAGAACAAATTTATCTAAATATCTAACACAATCTAAGGAATGGTACTCAGTTCACAAATGATTGTAGTGCTTTGCAAAAAATAGCGTTTTTAACAGGGGTTCCCTATAGTACAATATGCCTGTAAAAAAAAGGATTAAAGACAGAATAAAAAGGAAAGATGCCGGACAATCAAAGGGACTTGACATGGATATTGCCAAATTGCTAAGGAAAGGTGTGTATTCTAAATACAAAAACAATGAGGTTCTGACCATAGAGACACCTTATCGGCAAGGGACAAACATTTCTCAGTCTCAACCTTGCGGAGATACCTGATAAAACTTGGATTTAAACTTAAGACGGTTAACAAAAGAGCTGCTGTAATGGAATTGTCAGGTGGTGTATAGAATATTTGAGGAAAATTGAAAAAATTTGGGAGGAAGAAAGATCCATATATTATTTAGCCGCAACATGATATGATACATTTATGATTGATGTATGATTTCCATTCTCTGGGAAAAAAGTCCCTTTTTTGCCATAGTAAGAAAACCATATTTTTATTAATAAAACAAGTTTAAAATTTTGTTTTTTACAGCTTACTGCCCCTGTTGTCCTTCAGTGATACAATAAAGTATATATAATGTAATGCTTTAGAATCCATATGCTGATGTGCGAGATGAAGTTGGAATCCATGGCGGCAACAGAGAAACTGTTTCCTTCCTTAATGGAAGAAACTGCTAAAGAACAATGGCAAAAAAACAGAATTTACAAAATTTGTATTAACTTTTTGGGCCAGATTTAAAAGAGTGGTTAAATTTTAAAAGTATTTAGTATCCTCACTGTAGTTTTAGGATCCAGTATACTTAAAATGTAGTGTTTTGTATTAGATTTTTAGTTTTTAGTATAAGCATTTATTTTTGTTAATTTTTATCTAATCTCTTCTAATATGCATAATAATTAAATATGAGGCAAACAAATTAATAAATACGTTCAGGATGTAAAGTGTGTTTTTTTTTATAAGTAAAACTTGTGTCTTTTAAAGACATAAAGTATAGACAGCCAGATGATTTTTAATGTAAAAGTTTATTTTAAAAAATATACTTCCAATTTTCTGACTACATAATTACTTTTCATCAAAAGAAGTTGGTACTAAATATAGAGATGGGGGGTTTTCATGAGTATATTATTATAATAATATATCATAATATGTATTAATTGAAAAAAACTATAATAAAGGACATTGAATATGGCAGCCACAATCCCCATTAATAATCACCACCATGTAAAAATAAATCTCAATTCCCAAAAAAAGGAAATATATAAAATTTGAAGACAAACCAAAACATTTTACACTTTTGTGTCAAAAAGTAACTATTTAATGCCTTAATCCACAGAATAAATAGGCCTAAGTAATTTGTCACCTACTCTCTCATTAAACTCAAAAATGCTTTATTGTCAATATAAACATAGAAGTTGTAGACAAAGCCAATAGACTGTACATTAAAGGAATAAAAACGAGAAATTAATTTAAAATAAAATAAAATTATTTAAAACTTTGAAAAATACTTAAATGCTAATCATTAAAAATTCATCATAGTTTAGGTGCTACATAGTTTAGTACGCTTTACTAGCAAGAAATATTTTCTTCCTTGTACGTAGGCTTTTTTCAGTCTTAAGTTGTCTTATTTCTAGTGGAAGTTTATTAAACAGCTTTCTACCTCCATATATGATAGAGCTACGGACAAGTTCAAAATGAGGAATGGGTAGCCTCAACAAATAGTTTTGTCGCGTATTATAGTGGCTTCCTAAGTGGAGTTCCTGTTTATATTTTCTAAAAACTAAGCAAACTGTTTCCAAAATAAAAATACAACACAGGGTTAAAATATTATGACTTACAAAAAGCGGGCGACATGAATCACGAGGCTTGGCCCCCCATAGATATCTAATGGCCCCTTTCTGGAGTACAAACACTGAACTAAAAAGTGAATTTGAACATGAACCCCAAAAGCAAATTCCATATCGAAGGTGCGACTCGATAATCGCGAAGTATGCAGATATGGCTTAACCCAACCCAACCCTTACGGCGTAGCAGCCTGATGAGACTTTTCTACATACATTCACAATATGGTCTTCAAATTTAAGAAACTTGTCTATGGAAAGACCCAAAAACTTACTGAACGGTGGCATGTTGATGGCTTCATTATTTAAACATATATCATTTGTATTACATTTAAGGATATTTGTTTTGGAAACATTAAATGTCAAAAAATTTGCATCACACCAGTCTTTTATTTTTAACAAATCTGCACGTATATTGGCCTCCATTTGAGAAACATCAGAGTCGTGCCACAGGATGGTGGTATCATCGGCACACCAGTTACCTGCAGTTGTGGCAGATCGTTCACATAAATGAGAAAAATTAAAAGACCAAGTACTGATCCTTGCGGAACACCCACATTTATATTAAGTTCCTTAGACATACCACCATTAAATTTGACAGCCTGGACACGATTTGATAAGTAGGAACGAAACCACTCAAGGGCAGTTCCGCTGAAACCATAGAGCTCCAGTTTCATCAGCAGCACTCTGTGACTCATGCAGTCAAATGCCTTGGACAAGTCACAGAATACCGCTGCTGCAACTTCACCAACATTCAGTCGGTTGTACAGGTGCTCTAGAAAGCGAAAGAAAGCATCATTTGTGCTCACAGACTCACGAAAGCCAAACTGCTGAAGACTCAATAGGCCAAATCTATTTGAAAATGAAACCATCCTCACCTTAACGAGCCGTTCCACTATCTTGGCTAAAGTAGGCAATAACGCTATAGGTCTAAAGTTAGAAGGACAGTCGCGATCGCCACCCTTGTAAAGAGGAACAATCATTGCTCTTTTTAAGCACTGATTGTTAAGAAACGAAATAGAAAAAGGTTTTCTATTTCGTTTCTTAATATTGACAACAGGAAAAGCAGTGTTAAAATTGTTTAATACTATTTGATGAAAGCTATGCAGTGGGTTAACAGTAGTCAATACATTATTTCAACTTGACATATTGCAAAGCAAAGAGACTTGACTTGTTATAAGGGACTGATGACGCTAAAAACTAAACTTATGAAATTAAAATTTTTGGTTAAACTCATTTAACGTACTTAAATCTTATATTTAAATTAAATATTATCTATCAACTATCCTGAATTTCTAACTTAATAAAACTAAACCCAAAAAATCCCGAATAATAAAGTTTTAAATACAAATAAATTTTAAGGCCGGACCTGTGCAACTTTTCACGCTTGAGTGGCTGTGACTAAGGTCAGGCGTTTAACAAAATAGTACGTGGGCACATTTTACGAATCAAATGTATAAATTCTTAAAAAAATGCTTAAAACATTTATTTATTTAATGAAATGATTAAATATCGCTTAGAATAATACTTTATGACTCTTTCCACATAAAATTTTGCGGTTTAAAGATGCATGTCATGTGACAATACAAGCAACACCGGCACACGGACTATTTGCGGTACATCAAAGATTCTAATAGATCTCTGAACTGAACTATACCTGTCAGCATTTAGTCTTCCATCATTCACTGGTACTAGCTCCGTGCGACCCTCAAAAGAAATTCCTCCCAAACCATGATAGAGCCACCACCAAGGCTTTCAGTTTGACAAAAATTAACCTGATCGTGCCGTTCAACACGTCGCCTATATACTGGTACACGCCTATCTAATGAATATAGACAAAATCTTGATTCATCCGTGAATAAAATATTGGACCAATCTTGAATATTCCAATTTGCGTGTTCTCTAGCAAATTGAGAGCTAAATAGAGAAGAGAGCTACAATAAACTTAGCTGGTTATGGTCCCAGTGACCTCACAAAAAAAATCAAAAGATAGGGGGAAAAGGGGACAAGCACGAGGACGTTGGGGGAGGTAGGGAGGGTAGTAGGGTGTGGCGATAGAGTGGAGAGGGGACTACGCTTTATTCCACAAAACATTGCTATGTAGGTAAATTGAGCGGGGTGGTGCTGATCTCGGTCCCAGACGCTCGCGCTGAATGATTTATGGGTAAGAATTCTACCCAGCAGAACGCCGGAGATGAGAAAGCGCGCCAGGCCAGGCGGGAGCTGGAGAGTCCTCGGGATGGTCGTTAGAGGAGCACCAGGTGCCTCTAGCTCCGAGGATCAGCCCGGAGATGATGATATTGTCCTCGGGGTAGAGCTGGCGGATGGTGTCAAGAAAGCTCGGTTGGGAGTACGTGGCAACCTTGCTGGCAAATTGGTCCTGTAAAGGTCTGGGACTTTCCCAACAAACGGCGACGTCGATTACTGCTGTGACCCCGTTGGTGGTTCGCACGATTAAGTCGGGCTTATGGAGGCGTCAATCGGAACCTCGGATGGAGGGCTCAACTTGAACGGAATGGCATTTGCTGTTGCAGGATTTAGCCATTTCCGAAACGGCGTGGTCGTGGCGTCGGATGCGCTGATGGTGGGTAACGGGGCATCGCTGCAGTACATGAGATAGGACATTTCAATCCTATCGCATTCTCCGCGACATCTTTTCGAATCCCGGGGGGCCCGGATGTTGTGGAGACCGCCCCTGGTGGGGAGAGTGTTAGTTCTCAGCTGAACTGCGTGAACGTAGTCTAGTGTTGGGTTGCTATTTAGCAGTCTGTTACTTTTTCACTGCTATTTGGTTTAGTAGCAACTGCGTTCTGCTATGAGTTTAAGAATCGCTGCTATTAAAATAGCAACTGAATTTTTTCGCATGCACCTCGGCAGCTTGTCTGGTATCTCCAGTGGCGTTTATGGTGCGACGTCGGCGATAGCGTTATCGGAAAGAAGTCGGCTTTTAATATTTTAAAAATTAAGGAATAAAAATAATAGCTTTTAGCGATGTTTCTTGGTCCACTCGGTCTTTCAGTTCAGTCGGTTCAGGCACATCCATTATTAACAATAAATTTAAATTTTCACTTTAGAATAACACTATTTGCTTAGAACGTTTTCGACCTTAATGCATTCGCCAACACAGGAATAATCTACGCGAACATTTTTGCTTCAAAAAAATATGTAAGAAATTCCGATAATTTTTTGTCCATGATAAAAAACCAGAAATATCTTTTAAGTTGATACATATACAGATTGTTCCAAAAAATATTAAAAATATCTTAAAATACTAGTGATGCGATAATTTTTGTGGGGTGTGTAGTTTTCAATATCTTGAACTACATTTTATAATTATTCATCAAACATCAATGATATATCAAATCATTTATAATATAATTGGAAAAAACAGAAGTAGCTATATCTTTTGCTACACTGTAAAAAATCGACTGTTAATTTTAACACGCAAAAGTGGTGTATATAGGTCCACACTAGTGCGTGTTAAAATAACCACTGGCAAAAAGTGGTGGTTTTTATTTAAAAAAAATATTTATTTTATCCAATTAAGCGTGTAAATAACGCAATCCCTGTAGTTCTAATTTTCTAGAATTTGTATACTTGCTTGCTTTGACTGTCAGTATTCTCCTAAAATTATTGGTCTCTTTCGGCAAAAACAATGAAGATAATTCTAAATATTTGGAAACTGTTCCATCAGGTTTTAAAAAGGACGCGCTTCATGACAATTCATTCAGTTTTAATTGTTTAGTCAGTTTTTACCTTGGAAACAATTAAACGACAGTCAAGGCGAGTTAAGTTAAGTGCTTTTGACGTTGACAATTAAAAGTGTATTCCCGAATTTCGTTACAATTGGTGTCAGAAGTAAAGGATATTTGGAAGCTCATTTTAGTGTATGCCTTTAACAAGAAGTCAGGCCAAGATGGAGACCGAGAAATTGATGGAGCTGCTATTAAGGAAGTTTGACGAGCAAAAAGTAGAACGAGAGCGTAAACAGAGGAAAGAACAAGAAGAACGAGACCGTAAACAGAAGGAAGAACAAGAAGAACGATACCGTAAACAGAAGGAAGAACAAGAAGAACGAGACAGCAAATAAGAAGAGCGAGACAAGAAACAGGAAGATTTACTAAAGACAATTAAATCTGACCTGAAGAAGGAAAATGAAGACCTGATAAGGACCATGAAAGATGACCTAAAGAAGAAAAGGAAGACCTGATTCGAACCATGAAAGATGACTTACTTAATTTAAAAGATAATCTTAAAAGGGAGCAGAAGGAACAAGACAGAAAACAAGAGGAACGAGTTTTACAACTTAAAGAAGATCTGGAGAAGAATCAGAAACAATTAATGACTAACTTTGAAGCAACAGTAGAAGAAGAATTGGGGCAAGTACAAAAAAAGATCCACGAACTAGAAATGAAAGTAAAACGGACTCCTCTTCATCCCGATCCTGGAATGCAAATAATGATGAAAGTAAAGCCACCAAAATTCGACGGCAAAGAAGCATGGAGTACCTATTTGAATCAATTTGAGGCCGCTGTTAGGGGAAATCGCTGGGATAACGAAGAAAAGGCAATCAATCTTAAGCTAAGCCTGAGAGGAGAAGCTACAAGCTATTAAGAATGGTGCCATCCGAGTATCAGCTCAATTTCGACATACTGGTGCGTACCTTAGAGATGAGATACGGTGAAGCCCATCTACAACAAGTGTACCAGGCTCAATTGAACTCTAGAAGACAACAACCCGAGGAAGGACTCTAACAGTTTGAGGCCGATGTTGCTGGATTAGTAAATCTGGCTTACCCTTCAGCCCAACCGAGTTCCGAGAACAAAATTCTATAAATTGTTTTATTGGCGGAGTTCAGCAGTTTAAAATGGATGTATATAACCGGATATTGACGACGAGAAATGAAGAGATTTTTATGCACCACCTATATGAAGATAAAGTAAATACCAGAGTCGTTAAGTTATTCAAGGATATTACCATACCAGCAAATTCAGAGGTGGTGGTTAATGCTACAACTGGAGGAAAAGAGGGGAGAAACTGTTTTGATTGAGCCAAGGGAAAACTGCAAACTATATGGTCAAGGAATTTTTCCAGCCAGGACTTTATCTACGCAGAAGAAATCTACTGTTCTGATTCGAATGGTAAATTTAAAAGGATATGATCAACACCTGAAACAAGGAGAGAACATTGGCGTATGCTCTGAAGTAGTGGCAGTCATGAAAAATGCTGATAGAAGTCGTTATTCAAACAGACCTTTTCCTGTATGTTTACAAAACCTATTTGAAGAATCTTCTGCCAATTTAACCATAGACCAGTTTAGTAAATTGCGACGTCTTCTTGAAGAAAATCGAATTAACACTGGAGACAATGCTCCGATTAAACAAGCACCTCGAAGAATTCCGATAGCTAAACAAGGAGAAGTTTCCTCAATGCTTCAAGAAATGAGGACACAAGGAGTGATAGAACCTTCTCAGAGTCCTTGGACATCTCCAGTTGTGCTAGTGAAGAAAAAGGATGGATCCACTAGATTTTGTGTAGACTATCGCCGACTGAATGACAGTTCCAAGAAAGACAGTTATCCCCTACCAAGAATTGACGACACCCTGGACACGCTATCAGATTCA
Source organism: Anthonomus grandis grandis (assembly GCF_022605725.1). Lineage (NCBI taxonomy): Eukaryota > Metazoa > Arthropoda > Insecta > Coleoptera > Curculionidae > Anthonomus > Anthonomus grandis. The sequence continues at coordinate 1,165,434 of NC_065563.1, forward strand.
CAATAGTTCTCAACACTCGATCTAAAGAGTGGATACTGGCAGGTAAAGATGCACCCAGAAGATAAGGAAAAGACCGCATTTTCGACTGGAACAGGACTTTGGCAGTTTACAGTAATGCCCTTTGGGCTCTGCAATGCTCCAGCTACCTTTGAGAGACTTATGGAAACAGTTTTACGTGGAATGACTTGGGAATCATGTTTATTTTATCTGGATGACGTCATCATACTGGGAAAAACATTTGAAGATCATTTGAAGAATATTCAAAAGGTATGTTGGAACCATGGATAAAATGCCTTGTACAGAAAACGTAGACCAGATAGCCCTTGGACAGGCCAGAAACATATTAGATAATCATATACCGGCAGGGTATAGATTAACAGATCTATACCCTGTCACACAAACTGGCAGAAATCCGCATAGGTGGATTGGATTGTATGAACGTGCTGACCGAGTCTACCGGCAGGATTGTCATTTTTTAGTGGATGTGAGGGGATCATTTCGAGAGGTGTGTCCTGCCGGATGTGAAGTTTCCCAGGTACTTGTTTCAGATAGCCCTAATCGCCAATTTATACAAGTCCAATTTTTGGTAAATTGTCGGTGCGAAAAAATACCGCGAAAAAAAAGATACGCATCATCATGCAACTACACTGAGTACCAGCATGAGGACGGAAAATGTTCCGAAGACTAGAATAATTGACTAATAAAATAACATTCCAAAGTGTAGAATATAATATAAGGCTAGATACTAGTAGATACTTAATAATATAAGGATAGGATAGGTGTTTAAGTTTCAAATTTTAAAATAACGCAGCAGGTATAATAAAAGTAATAATGTGTTTATTAAAAAATTCTTTAAATATGTAAAATAATAATATGCGTAGCATTTTCCTTTAGTAAATTTTATTTTTATAATAATAAAATATAAAATATAGATATACTTAGACTTAGATTAGATGTAGATGTAGATTTTTGGTATGTATAAACCTATATATTGTGCTTAAAAGTAGTAACTACCAATAATATTATAAAAATAGTTATTTGAATATATATAGTTATAATAATACCACCCTTTATTAATAACCTAAAACCTAGGCCAAAAACTAAATTTAAATTATAAAAAACACACAGAAATCAGACAAAATTTTTCGAAATTTGAAAAATTGCAAGACCTTCATTTGGATTTATTTTATGTCAATTTTTTTTACACATCTTTCGGTTTAATGCTACAGTAAAAAAAAAGAATTGAATAAAATCAATAAAACCACAAAAAAAAATTAATAATATATAAAATTCATTTTAAAAAATATTAAAGATCTTCATTGCAATTTAAAAAATTAGCATGCTTGCCTTATTTGAATTAATGCGGTTTCGGCGTTCTGTAATTATTTGGCCAGCCTTGGCAAAAAGCCTTTCGCAAGGAACTGAAGTAGCGATGGCACAAAATGTATCTTCAAAAATTTCACTTAAGAGTGGATAGTAATATCTATTTTCACTCCACCATTCACACGGATTTTTCGATCGCAGCACTAAATCACATTCTAAGTACCTTTGCACTTCAACTATTGCTTGAGAATTCGCTGTTGATTTAGGTTGTGCATTAGAGAAAACAGTTTTTTAAAAAGCTCCCCATATGGACAGTTCTTCATCAGAATCAGATTCACTAATATTTACATTTAGTTCTGTTTCCTTCTCAGCGATGGTCGCATTTTCTTTAGCTGATTGCCTTCCTAAAAGTATTGATGTCACCATTCCTATTACTCTTTTTTTCAAATTAACTTTTAGAAACTCTTCAGAAAATGGTATCATTTTAAATCTTGGATCTAAAAATGTACACAATGCAAGTGTATTACTATGCTCAACGTTTTTAAATCTTTCTATGAGACTTGAGTTTAATTTCTCAACAACTACTTTTACATTTTCATTTAATTCTCTATTTATTAAATTCTGGCATACTGCTTTTAGACCACACAGAAAAAACGAAACGCTTCTCTTAAATAAATTTGGAGTCCCTGCAAATAAATATTTAGTTGGTATATGCCAAACAACTGTGTGTTTAAATGAAATATGATAATTATTTCAAAATATTTTTTTAATTATTTGAAGCAAACAAATATTTTTTTAAGACAAGAAACCCTTAGATTACCCTTTTTATTTAGACACACTGATTATTCCGGTTAAATAAATTATTTAGTTTTACCAACTATACATTTATTTGGGGGACTGTTCTTATTTATTTAATTTAAAACCCGAGGTTATTTCTCCCAAATAAATATTTTTTTCAAGTAAATAAGTTTTATTTCCCATTATTTGATTAATATTTTACGCAACCAAATATATATTTAACACAAACATTATTATTGTTTGTTTGTCACACATATTTATTTGATATAAATACACTGACTTAAATAAGAAGTGGCGAAGCAAAAATATTCATTAACTTTAAAATTTAAGAAATTTTAAACAAATTGGTTTACAATTTGTTTAAAAGATCCTAAATTTTAAAGCAATGAATACTTTAGCTTCGTCACATTTTTTTTGGATTTATATACGTAGTGTATACTTATATAGTTTGCCTTATATCTTTAAAAAACATCATTTTTTTAGGAACGTGAATTTTACGCTCTGATGAAATACAAGTAAAAACAGAAAAAAAACACCTTTTGGGTAGAACACATTTTTATTATTGAACAAAAACAAAAACTCTTACTTATTATATAAGTATAATTAAGGCTATATAAAAATTAAAAAATTAAGCCACAACAAAAAAAAACTTAAAACTTCTTTGGAATATATAGAAATAAACAAAGGTCTATCATATACTTATACATAATGGGGCTATAACAAATTCAGCCAAAAAAAATATTTTTTTTTTGGAATAAAAATAAACAAAGATCTACACTTATACAAGCCATAAGGCTATATCAAATTAACCCATAACAAAAAAAACTTCTTTGGAATAAAAATATAAGTACTTCAACGGTTTTTATCTTACGTATAAGAACTATATAGTAGGCAAAACAAGAGGCTTTAGAAGCATCAAAATAATATTGTTTTATGCTACTATTATTACTAACTTTCAAATGAAAAAACATAATATAGGTATATGTATTAAGGTTATATACCTAATGAAAAGGAATATATAATTCAACAAATAAAACAAAATCATGAAACAGGGATAACCACTGTTTTGCCATCACCCGTATAGTGAACACTGTAAGCAAAGGAATCTTCCAGCGAATCATAACTGACCATAATTAATGATGAGTTACTGTCACATAATATTATTTCATAGGCCTGAAACATGCCACTCACTATAACCGACAGTCTCAACATCTCCTCATACTAAAAACATATTCCTATTATCTATAACAATATGCCTAATCAGTCCAAATTTAGGAACTAAGTATTTTTCATCGGGGACATGAGTTACAAGTCCCACTTTAAAAATAACATTGTTAATACTTGCCCACGACACTGTAAATGCATTTTCGGCAAAGTAAAAAGTAGATGAAACTTTTTTTAAAAAACTCATATCAGATTTAGTTGGACCTAATTCAAATTTGTCAAAAAACCCTTGTTTACTCAATAGTCTACTGGAAAATTTCAGTGAATCTTTTATAAATATTGTGCATAATAAATTTTTTCTACTGGTTGTTGAATTCACAACTGTCTTTAGACGTTTATGATAGGCTTCATACCTCATGCCCCATATATTCCTTACCGGACCAACCTGTAATATTATGCTAGGATAGTGGATTAAAATGTGGTGTTTTGGTTTCAATGTTTCATTAAATAATCGGCAAAATAGAGTATGATGTTCCTCAATTAGGAATTTTAGATATTCAACTGATTGTTCTGTAAATGAACGACTCAATAACATTTCCAAAATTTCGAAAATTAAAATATAGAACTGCCAAGAAATTTCATCCTTTGCAACCAAATCTCCCACAAGAATTCCAAAATATACCGTCAGAGAGAGCATTTCTGATGCGGATATTATTATGCATTTATTTTTTAAATGATTTAACTTTATTTGGGGCATTTGATTGCCTAAATCATTTTTACAAAACTTAAAAAATGTTATTCTATCGTTGAGACGATTTAATGTAAAGTATTTTTTTAAAATAAGATCATCTATTAGGTAAGCCATGTCGTAGCGTAGTACTCCTTCTAACAAATCATGCATTAGGTCTACAGAAACATTTTTAGTGACATGAAAATTGGGTAGTTTATGCCAGATGCAAGCCTCCTTTACGCCGTGTTCATAAGAAGCCAAATCTAAATTATAATTATTTATAGAACGCATCATTGGTAAAGTATCTTCAGTTTTAGAAATTCTGGTTTGAGCTTTGGAAGCAATACACATACGGCAAAAATAATCTGAATTAAAGCTTTCTGTAAAACCAAGTATCGAATTTAGGCCCAGGTTATCTCCTAAAATAAGTAAAAGCGTAAGATAAATACGATAAATTCCATTTTCGGTTTTAATCGTTATACCTTTAGTTTCCAAGAAAAGTATATCTTGAATTAACGAAGCAAAAGTATTACTGTTGCCATAAGCAGATCTGTCATTAGTGTAAAAAAGTTGCGTTAAAAATATATTTTCTAAAGCTGAAGCATGTTGGGGGGGTAGGCAAGCCAAAGAAATGTATACTGCTCCAAGTTTATATAATCCTGCTCTAGAACCTAAAGCGTTACAAGGTTCAAAATCATCGTAAAACGAAAGCAAAGGCAATACAGTTTTGCCTTGAAATTTTTTTTCCATATTTTTCCAAAGAGTATTTTGATAAATACTGGTTACATGATTCTGAGAAGAGCTTTCTTGATGGATGTAATTGATAATATCATTGTAAACCTGTGGAAGTTCAAGAAACATCCTAAGTTTGGATTTAATACAAATTTTTTGTCCTTCCGCTTTTTTTATACTAATATCTGGAGTACCTACGGTGCTGATTCTCGATAGTGTTGTACGGGGACCTATATAAAATGATTGAGGGCGCATAAAAGTTTCCTTTTTTTCAAAATATTTTAATCTTAGGTGCTCTGATTTTAACCCTTCAAATTTTTGGTTTATTTCTGAGAATACGTTTTCTAAGATTGCTACATTTTCAGCAGGACATGATATTTTAGAACCTAAAGAAGTGAATATATTTTCTACTAGCTCCCTACTATTATCAATAATAGTTTGAGTAATATTTCGAGGTAAATTTAAATTACTATAGAGACGCGACACGTATGTACTAATAAAATCTTCATTTATGGAAAATTCTTTGCTCTGAACACTAGGTAGAGCTTCAGATGCATTATTGATAGAAGTTCAACTTGTTCCGTGAGAAATAGGTTCGCATAAGTTCAATGAACTTTGTTCTTCAATTGAAGAACAACTGGCATTTACATTAAAACTGTAATGTGAATGATCGTAATTATAATGTTTTTTCAACCCAACTAAATCTGAAAATGAGCGATTGCAATTTGTTTGTCCACATAGAAATTTGTTTAAGTTTTGATGTGTAATTTTGATGTGTGTAATTAAAGTTTTATAATTTAAAAAACAGTGGCTGCATTTAAAGCAGCTTTATTTTACTTTATCCATCTTTAAAAATTATCATTAAAATTTAAACAAATTCCATCACCAGTGAAATTTTTGGATCTTTTGAGTGATGGTATTTGAACACTGTCCATTGCATTAAAAACCATAAGTGTTCGCTTTTATATGGGTACTTTGCATCTAGTACTTGATATGCTTTAAAACAAAAGGATAGTGCATCTATAAATGATGAACACTGATATTCCTGGTCATTTATAATAACTATAAAATTGGTTATGTTTGACAAATTTGAACCTAGCGCTACTATATATGGCTGTACAGTTAATCCTTTTTGAAACATACAATCTACTCTCATACCCTTTACTGCTTCAAGGTCCCCTGGTGTTTTTATGTGTATCATTAACGAATCTCTGGATTCGCTTATAGAAGGCTTCCACGGCTTTTTACTTGAAGCAAGTTTGCATCGTCCTTTGGGAGGAATTAAACTAGGTAAAAGGTATGCTTTTATAGCGGCTTTCGAATCTATAACAATTCGGTTTACATTAATAACATTGTGAGGATAATATAAAAAATTTAATTTACCTTTAGTTATTTCGGTTTCTAAAAGTGTCGAAATAGTGTCGTCGGAGGAATTCAAATTATTCTTTTTTTGTCTGTACACGTTCTCGAACAACTTATTGAACTCTGCTTCTATGTCTATATTTGAATTAGGGTGGATATGTTCGAAGTCATAGCTGATCTAAAAATACAAGAAAAACTATCTAAGTAAATAATAAAATTTCACAAAAAATTAATTCTACAAACAACTACTGTGCAATTTTCTCATAGGTAAAACATATTTGGGATTTTCGAAATGATAATTATTTTATGTGTATTTTCATATGTTGTCATGTAAATATAACCATCATGTTAAATACAGGTATAGGAATAGAAATTACAAACTTACCAATTCAGGGGCGATTCTCGTTTTCAATATTGGCCACTCCTCTAAATACTCCGTGATTGTAGTATTTTTTTTTAATTTTCGAACTACAAAGCTTGTTTTCCAATGCTCTAAGACATTGCAGTATGGCTCGAAATTATGTTTCAGCCAAATTTGGCTATCCTTTCCGATGTCCAAATTGGTAGATTCTTCTGAAATATTGAAATATACTATATATTGAACAAATTATACAAACATTAATTTTAATAGACATACCATCATCATTTGCTTTTTGACTGATGTCAGCTGATTTCCTTCTTTTTTCACCATTTTCTATCGTCTTTAATAGATGAAGTCGATTTCTGTATTTTTCGACCAGTTTTCCTTTTGCTTGAACGGATTTGTTATTAGACGAGTCATTTTTTTTATATTGGATCCACATACCACTTCCATCGTTTTTCGTTTGGAAACGTGTTTTCTAATTGTTCAGACAAATAATTAAAAGTGTCATGATCTACTTTTTTGCGTCTGTTTAACAAGTATGTGATTAGTATGTCTGATATTCGGTCACGGTCCAAATTGTTTAAAGATGTCCTCTTAGCCTTAGATAAAAGTGCCTCGCCTATAACGTTTTGAAAAATTTCTAGTACATTTATTTTTTCATTCTCATTTGTTCTGGATGAATACGAAAAATCTGAATCAACGGTGATGGTACTGGGTAGGCTTAGTGATGATTCGGATGATGTCGTGGGCGGGTCATTTTTGACGAGAATAATAACAGGTTCAGTTTGATGTGTAATATTCTGATGCATAACATTTGGGTCGATTGATGATGATGGTACGTTAGTATCATCAGCATCAGATAAATTCAAAAATATTGAACCCGAATTTAGATCTTGAAAATTTGTATATTGCTGATGGGTGGTCTGCTCTGTGGATTGCTCGGTGGATTGTAATGTATCAATAAATTTTTTTTTTGATGGGGGCTCTAGTGCTTCATTTTGCTAAATAAATAATTAAACATATAGTATATTATTCAACAAGTTTAAAATGAAATTAGAAAAAATATTAATTTAAAAATCAAAGTTAAACATACTTCTTTAAGCTGACTAATCCCTTTTTTAAGGCGAATTCTATCTCCAAGCACAGGAGATAATATGTTTAAATCATTATCATCTAATGATTTTGTATCATCTATCTTGTTTTCTAAAAAAAAATAATAATAAAATTAAATAAATTTTTTTTCTACGAGCGTGCGGAAAGTGGCTACTTTCCGCACGCATTTGAGTTTGGAAAGTGTCACTTTCCGCACGCTTATTTGCATTATTTATTTATTCATTTATTTGCATTATTCGCTTGCGTAATTTCAAGTATTTTTGCTGATTTATTTCAATATTTACCAATTTTACCTAAAAAAAATATTTTTTTTTAATTTTTTTTTTAATAAATTATACCTTTAAGCGCTTGTAGAAAAAAATTTGATCCTAACTCTTGCGTAAAGTGTCTTTCCCGCCCTTGACTGCTTGCCCGAACTCGCTACGCGTCGTTCGGGCAACTGCACTCGCGTGCAAATAAAATATGCGCTAATAATAGGTATGTGGACAGAGTCATACCGCCAAATTACTAAGATAAATATACTTAATAAATTATTCAATAGAAAATCCCAAATAAAGTACCTATTTTAATGAAAATTGCATCAGCCAATATACCTACATAAGATACATAATATTATATATTAGTAATAAATCTACTTACCTCTAAATACAGGCCATAAATGACTTAATTTCCAATCATTCAAGAGGTCCTCCATCATATATATTTTATATAATCACAAGTCACTATATATACGACAAAAAGAGTGAAAACACGTTTTATTTTAATGCGGGATCGGGAGTAGCGTCTGCCTGTACCCTGTACTATGCATAGCGCGTTGGCGACTCGACCAATACGACACCACGCGACGTATACGACCAACCAACCTGCTTTGAGTGCTTTGCCAGTTTCACCCCCTTCTTTTTTTAAGAAGTCTGCGACGCAAATAAATAAATATTTGCCACAAAATCAGACGGCTTGCAACAAAAAAATATATTTAGATCTATTTTGATTTCAAATATATTTCATATAAATAATTATTTATTTGACATAAAAGAGTTACCGGAAAAATACAGCAAACAAATTTTCCAAAGACATCAAACATTCTTAATTATTCAAATAAAATAAATATTTTTTACCTAAAACATACGCAGTTAAGTTGAAAAAAAAATGGTTTATTCAAATAAATATTAATCAAATAAATATTTATTAGGCAAATTTTCTCCGTCTTTTTTCTGTGCACAAAGCTTAATCTAAATTATCCATCTTTCTTAAACTGCATGTCGTTAAAGCCTATAACAAAAAATGAACTAATACTTCATATTAATTAATTAAAGAAAAACTTTCCCCAGGTCCAGATGGCATAACTTCTGAAATGGTAAAGTTGTGTCATCCATATACTGTTGAACCACTTAAATATATATTTAACCTTATTTTCTCATCAGCAGAGATACTTGAAGAACTCAAAACTTTAATTATTACACCAATTTACAAAAAAGGAATTAAGAGTGATGTTTCTAACTATAGACCAATAAGCTTAATAAATACATTTGGAATTTTTTTTGAAAAATGCTTAAAAAAAAGATTATATGACTACCTAAATAAAAATAAAGTACTTAACAAAAATCAATTTGGTTTTCAAAAAAAAAACTGGTACAAATGATGCAATGTATAGTCTAATAGAAAACATAAAATATGGATTGGAACAGGGAAAAAAGTGTGTTGCGGTTTGACCCTAGCACTGTGCAAATTGGAGTGCCCCAAGGCACAATGCTGGGATCCGTACCCTTTATTTTATATATAAACTCCCTTTTATCCTTGCATATAGGTGTGTTATACAACAAATAATTGTTGCAAACACTTTATTATAAAAGAAGTAGAAAACACTAAACATCTAGGTATAATAATAGACAAAAAATGAAAATGGACACCACACATTCAAAACTTAACACCTAAACTCAAAAGCTTAATTCATACATTTTTCCTTATTAGAAATATATTGGATAAAAAAACTTTAATAATGTTGTACCAATCTGTTCAGTACGTCCCTGGCGAAACCGACGACTAGAAAAAGGTCTCAACGCTGGCGAGCTCTGTGAAGCCGAACGAAACACACACTGTTTTCGGCAAGCGAAGTTAACGCATTTATCCGTATTGTGTAAACGAATTTTATACGAAATTTGTTAAAACCAGCAAATATAACCTACGTTCATTTTTAAAGTAGTGTTTATTTAACGATCAGTCCATTCACACGTTTCATGGTCCTTCTTGAAGCCAGATTAGCCGAATAATTAGTGCCAATAATCGAATCTAATACGAAATCCAATCGACAACAAAGCCGAAGGTCAGCCGCAGCAAGGAGTAAGATCCATTTATTTCCTTTCCTATTTAGTGTTTTTCCTTTATTATTAGCAGCGAATTCGATACGATATAGCGATTGTCTGTTAATACGCAGGCAAATAATTTGCATTTTGTTGAAAATTTTATTTGCAACAAGAAACAGCGTTTGAGGTTATTACGGCCGGTGTTACGGTCGGTCCGGCCGGTCGCCATTCCTGCAGCCTTCTCCGTTTGAATTTATTTTGTAACAGGGCCGGCTTAAAAAATTTATCCGATTTTTGTTTTAAAAAAAAAAAATACATAAATTTGTGTTTTATTTAATTTTAAGATATTTTTTCTTTTTTTAAGGTGTTTTAGGTATTTTATGTTAGGGTAGTTTTTTTTTTACTGCATTTTTCTTTCTTTACTTGGTAAAATGTCTGTCACAGAAAGCGAAGAATTTAAATTGTTGGTAAAAAAACGAGGCTCAATAAAGGGCAGATTAACAGTTTTTGAAAAATACGTAAAATTATTTGAAAGCCAACAAGCAGGCGTCCAAACAGTTGAGCGTGTTAAGGTCCTTGAGTTGGAACAACGAATACGCGATGCTGAGTTTTTGTTAGTAACTTTTGATGATATTCAAAACGACGTTGAATTAAATTGCGATGACCTTGATTCTCAGCTGTCAGAACGCGAGGAGTTTCATACACGATATTATGTTAGTATATCGCTAGCAAAAACAATATACGAAAAATTTAATTTAAAAAAAGACGACCCAGTAATCGACCTCGATTTAGTATCTAATCATTTAGCAAGTCAGTCTAATGCGGATATTTCTAAAGGTATTAAATTGCCAGAAATAAAATTGCCAAAATTTGATGGCTCATTTCAAACGTGGCTAGATTTCCGGGATATTTTCGCTTCCCTTATTCATGAAAATCCCAAAATTAATGGAATTCAAAAATTTCATTATTTACGGGCCTCTCTGGTTGGTTCCGCTACACAGGTTATACAGTCTATAGAATTTTGCGCGGCAAATTATGGAATCGCCTGGAGAACTTTATGCGATCGTTTTAACAATTCGAACCTTTTAATCCAAAATCACATTGGTGCAATTTTTAATATAAATGCACTATCTACTGAGTCAGCAGCTAAGATTCGAGATTTAAGCGACAATCTTTTTAAGCATTTGAATTCTTTAAATCAATTAGGTGAGCCAACTGAACATTGGGACACTTTGATTATATACGTCATATCAAGTAAGTTAGACCATAATACAGCCCGCGAATGGGAAAGAATACGTGCGAAACAAAAGAATTCGTGTACTTTAGAGTTTTTCAAAAACTTTCTAAAAGAACGGGCAGATTTGCTTGAAAATATGGAAATGAATCTCCATAAAAATAAATACGAACGCGATAATGAAGTACGATCAAATACGCGCGACAACCGTGTTGTGAATCGCGAAAATCGCAGCAACATTAATTCTAGAACTTTATTCGAAAAGATAGAAGACAATAATGTTTCTTATAATTCATATGGAGTTAAACCAAAAACTTACGTTTGTTTTTTATGTAAACAAAATCACAGTCTTTTTTACTGTCCTGATTTCTTGAAACTTTCTATATTTCATAGAATAAATAAAGTAAAAGAATTACATTTATGTAATAACTGTTTACGTCCAAATCATTCGACAAAAGATTGTAAATGGACAGGCTGTAAACTATGCGGAGCTAAACATAATACCATTCTTCATATTTCGAAAGAAAAAACGGCAACTTCCAGTGCGCAGTCTCCAGAAAGTGATACGGTTGTTCACCAAAATTCAAGTTGCAATCTTTCTGCGTCAGAAAATGCTCTTTTGTGTACGGCCGTTGTAAATGTTCAAAATGTTGACGGTGAATTCATTAATGCCCGAATACTGCTTGATTCAGGGTCGCAATCAAGTTATATAACTTATGAACTCTATAAAAAATTGAATTTACCAAAAATCAAGACGAATTTAACCATATCTGGTATAAACGGTAAAATTTCTCATGCGACGGAAAAATGTTTTTTAAAAGTTCGTTCTACCATAAATACATATTGTTTTGATCTGACATGTTTTATTATAGAAAAAATCACAAATGATTTACCCGATACGTTAATAAGTCGTGACAGATTGAATATTCCTTCACATATTCAATTAGCTGATCCTCATTTTGAAAGACCTCAAAAGATTGACATGTTAATCGGTGCAGAAGTTTTTTGGAATCTTTTGAGTGAAGGCAAGATCCTTTTATTAAAACACGGGCCAGTTTTACAAAATACTCATCTCGGATGGGTCGTAACGGGTCCTTTAGATTCGTCGTACCATTCAATTTCACATAAAACTCGATGCAATTTAAGTAAAAATATTATTTTACAAAATCAATTGTCAAAATTTTGGGAAGTAGAGGAAATTTCTCAGAAAAATCCATGGTCGGTCGAAGAAGTATTATGCGAAAAACATTTCATGGAAAATTTGGAATTCTCCCCTGAGGGAAGATACGTGGTTTCTTTTCCGTTAAAAGATTCTCCGTGCAAACTCGGTAACTCTCGCGAAACAGCTATCAAGCGACTGGTTAGTTTAGAACGAAAACTTTTTTTTAACGAGACTTTTCGAAAAATGTATAATGATTTCCTACGCGAGTACGAAGAGCTTGGTCACATGACCGAAGTTTCGGATCAAGTTTCCGATAATGCACCTGACTACTATCTGCCACATCACGGGGTACTTAGAGAATCAAGCTCGAGTACTAAATTGAGGGTAGTATTCGATGGTTCATCACTTTCTTCAACTGGAGTGTCTCTCAATAATTTGCAGATGGTAGGCCCGGTAATACAGTCAGATTTACTTTCGATCATATTGAGATTTCGTATGCCACCCTTTGTTTTATCTGGTGATATACGTATGATGTATCGTCAAGTCTTAATTAAACCAGAGCAAAGGCGTTTGCAAAAAATTGTGTGGCGGTCTAACCCGAACGAATCGATAAAAACGTACGAATTAAACACGGTCACATACGGTACTACATCGGGTTCGTTTTTAGCAATACGAAGCTTATGCGAGGTAGCGAATGAGTGTTCGGATGAATTTTCTGAAATTGCTAAAATCATCAAAAATGACATGTACGTCGATGATTTGCTAACAAGTTTAGATTCGATTGAACAAGCAAAGTTAATTGTCAAAAAACTTCCTGAAATTTTGTTAAAGCGAGGCTTTGAAATGCGAAAATGGAAGTCCAATAGTGATGAAGTCTTAAAGGATCTCAAAGTTGAGCAATCAGAGAATATAATCGAATTTTCTGAAAATAAAGACAATAATAGCAAAATTTTAGGTCTTCTTTGGTCTTCCAATCAAGATATCCTCACTTACAAAATATCTCTTCCACACAAAGGAAATACAAAAAAAATTACAAAGCGTGTCATCTTGTCAAAAATTGCGTCCATATTTGATCCCTTAGGTTTGACTTCACCTTGCATTATAATCGCGAAGGTTTTAATGCAAAAACTTTGGGCTGAGAACCTTACATGGGATCAGCCACTTCCTAAACGAATTCTTGATTCCTGGTTGGAATTTTCATCCGAGTTAGATATTCTAAATAAAATTCTTATTGAACGTAAAGTTATCTGTGAGCAACCCACCTCTATTTCTTTACATGGATTCTCTGACGCTTCAGAGTCTAGTTATGGAGCATGCGTATATGTTTTATCAAAAAATTCTAAAAACAAAACGGTTTGCAATTTACTATTCTCCAAATCAAAGGTAGCCCCATTAAAAACGTTGACAATGCCGAGGTTAGAATTATGCGCAGCCTTTATTTTGTCTCAAATTATGACAAAGGCATTAAATGCGATAGATATTAAGTTTGATAAGATAATTTGTTGGTCAGATTCAACTATTGTACTTGGGTGGTTACGGTCAACACCGAGTTTACTAAAACCTTTCGTGAGTAATCGAATTGCCGAAATACAAAACTATTCGTTTAAGTGGAGACATGTACCCACCAAGGACAATCCGGCAGATCTAGTTTCCCGAGGTGTACGTCCAGCAAATTTAATCAATTCAGACATGTGGTGGCATGGCCCTAAATGGCTTTTAGGTGATGAAAGGGACTGGCCTGTCAATATTTATGCAAATAAGGATTTACCAGAAATTCGAATTAGTTCATTTATATCCACAACTCCTAACAGGAGTTTTCCATTCGAACGTTTTTCAAGTCTTGTTCGTTTAAAACGAACCGCAGCCTATATCTTTCGTTTCTATGAGAATTGCAGAAAGCCACCAAAAGATCGGGTATTTACCCATTTAACCGTAGCTGAAATCAATACGAGTTTTACTAAAATTCTTAAGGTTGTGCAAATAGAATCTTTTCCTGAGGATTACTTTATTTTATCGAAAAAACGACAATTATCATCTAATAGCAAAATTCTAAGTCTTAATCCGTTCTTGGATGATGATGACCTCATAAGAGTTGGAGGGAGACTGTCAAACTCAAATTATTCATACTCAAAAAAATATCCCATACTCTTATCACCGCATCACCATTTAACAAAATTAGTCGCAAAATTCGAACATGACAATTTGATGCATGCTGGACCGCAACTTTTATTATCGCACCTTCGTGATAACTTTTGGCCTATTTCTGGTCGCAGTCTTGTTCGGAAGGTAGTTCACGATTGCGTAAGGTGCGCTAGATACGATTCCAATAATTATCAGCCCATTATGGGAGATTTGCCTGTGTCACGGGTTCAAGCAGCTTTGCCGTTCGTCAAAACCGGAGTCGATTATTCAGGTCCTTATTTAATAAAAGATAGACGCGGCAGGGGATTAAGGTCATAAAGTGCTGGGTCGCAGTGTTTGTTTGTTTCAGCACAAGAGCCATACATCTTGAAATGGTTTTATCATTAAGTTCCGAGGATTTTCTACAAGCGTTTTACAGGTTCATTAATCGTCGTGGAAAACCTTTGGAAGTATTTTCCGACAATGGGACTAATTTTACCAGGTCAAATAAAGAAATTCAATTATTGGGCAAATTTCTACAAGAAAACAATTCAATTATTTCAGAATCAATAGCGAACATTGGAATAAAGTGGCACTTTATTCCCGCGAATTCGCCCCATTTTGGAGGCATATGGGAGGCGGGTGTTAAGAGCCTAAAACATCACCTTAAAAGAGTTTTGGGGTCATATACGTTGTTTCTTTTTGATTTTCAGACAGTGCTTATTCGTATCGAAGGCGTGTTAAATTCCCGTCCTATATGTCCTTTAAGTTCCAATCCCGATGATTTCTCCGCTCTCACACCTTCACATTTCCTCATCGGAAGATCTACTTTAAACGTATTGGAACCATCAGTCATTCATTTACCCGACAACCGACTTTCTCAGTACCAACTTTTGCAGAAAATTCATGAACAATTCTGGAACAGATGGCACAGAGAGTACATAAGTGAGATGCAGCTCAGAATTAAATGGAAAAGATCTACTGGCAGCCTCAACATTGGACAGTTAGTGTTAATAAAAGACAATTCATTACCTCCTATGCGATGGCGTCTTGGAAGAGTAATTAACCTTATCAGCGGAAAGGACGGAGTATCTCGAGTTGCCTATTTGCAAACGCAAGATGGTATGTTGTCCCGAGCAGTTACCCGATTGTGTCCATTGCCTGTTGAAAGTGCACCCTTTCAAGACGGGGGGCATGTTCAGTACGTCCCTGGCGAAACCGACGACTAGAAAAAGGTCTCAACGCTGGCGAGCTCTGTGAAGCCGAACGAAACACACACTGTTTTCGGCAAGCGAAGTTAACGCATTTATCCGTATTGTGTAAACGAATTTTATACGAAATTTGTTAAAACCAGCAAATATAACCTACGTTCATTTTTAAAGTAGTGTTTATTTAACGATCAGTCCATTCACACGTTTCACAATCATTTGTGGAATCTCTAATATGCTATGGTATAGTGACCTGGGATGGATTCTAAAATAATGCTCTTGAATTTTAAAAAACTGTTCAAAATTATATTATCAAAATAATCTGTAAAAAAGACTGATTGTACCCCACCTCGCTCTCATGTGATACCAAAATACTTAACATCAGATCCTTATATCTATACTCCAGTTGTGTATTCTGATATAAACTTAAAGATAAAAACTACATAAGTCACCAACATGAAACCAGACAACTAACTGAAAGACATCTTAATGTACCAGTTCGCAGATTCGATGGAAGCCAAAGATGTAATTCTGTAATAAGATCGAAAATTTTCAATAAGTTGCCGCGGACAATTCGGGAGATTACAAACAAACAAAAATATTTAGAACTTTGTAAAAGATTTATTTATGAAAATTATGATTCCTTACTTGACCTTCTATAAATAACTAATAACGTTTTCCTTTTCTTCTGAAATTTTTAATCTTTGTGTCCTATAGTTGTTTTACCTGTGTTTTAAATGTACTACCCTCAGGTTTATGTAAATTAGTGGTATGGGGCCCCTAGTAAGTGTAATTGTGTTGTATAGTAATATAATTAATTTTCAGTTATACGCATACAGGCATGCACCTGGGTGTACTTTATTGTATTGGTACTACAAATTAATTTTGTTTACATCTACCCTGTACTAAGCCTGTATTTGTTATGTTCAATAAATTATGAATAACAGTAATTCATACAATCAGGAAAATAAACAAACCAACTAAAAATCACAGCTGCTTATGCTTAATAACTAAAATCAAATCATAATTTGTTTGTTCTTACAAGGTGAAAATTAATTGACTAAAATTAATTGGTTATATTGGTTAAAATTGTAGTCATATTACGTTAATATTAATCACATCTGTACCTTATTAAACTATATTTGTAGGTTGGATGCTAGCTAAATGTAAAAGGAAGAGCAATAATAAAAATAAGGCTAAAAAATTGTTTTGAATATTAGCAATCTTGAAAAAGTGACAGATATTTAAAAAAAATTATATTTCTTGAAATTCTTCATAAAAAATATTTACAATTTTTTGCATGTTTTTTTTTAATCATTCTTAATTATAAGACCTAGATACTTTATTGTATTAATCCTGTCAATCACTACCACTTGATTCACTGCATTACAATAATTAGAATATAAATGGATATAAATTAGATTTATTTACATCTATTTTATAAGATTAAATTTAGTTTCTTAATTTTTATAAAATATATGCCAACATTTTGATAAAATTTTTGGCATTGATAAAATCTAGAACAACCTATACCCCGATTGTTCTGGATGAGCACCTTTTCAATAAATATTTCATTAAAATTGTTATTTAAATTCTCATTTACCAAAATATGGCCACAATTGTCATTAAAGCATGTTAATTTTTTAGATGCCAAAAATGAGTAAAAAGTCTGCGAAAACCAAAAGCTGCCAGAATAAAGAAAATTATTAATCGAAAAAGATGGAAAAGAGAAATGGAAAAGAAAGTGGTAACAATAATGAAAATCCAGAGATTTCTGGTAAGCCTGTACATTTGCAAGAAAACTTGCTCAAAAATAAGACCTCAGAGGATAGTACAAGTAAGTTAAAGTCTAACGAAACTATAAAAAAGTCTAATAAGCGAAAGCTGTTGACAGTTATTGATGACAATGATGCATTGTCGTCAAAAACTGCAACTCAAAAAAAACATAAAGTTATAGATGTAGCTAAAAAGGTGTCAGAAGAAATAAGGGATAAGGAGAAGCAGCCACCACAGATTATAACGAAGCGTCCAACGAATTTTGAATTGGCTTTAAGAGGGAGGTCTACCTGCGTAAAACGGGGTTAGCTCCTGTACCAAGACAAAAAAAGTTAGAAAGCTCAAATTTTGTGTAGGGATTGTTTATTGGATTATCTAGACGGGATGCTATTTAAAATTTTGAAAATCAAAAAAAACAATGTTAAAAATTTTTATTTTTTATTAAAACAATGTAAAATTGACCATCCCCTGTTCCTTAAATCTAATTAAACATAACACACGAAATATATATGTTGTAAACATTTTTGGTTTCTTTTAAAACCTAACCCAAAAAATAATAATTTTGGCTAAAAATTGGGTCTCCATAGGATATTTAGGCAGATCTGGCAACACCGTTCTTGTTTCTTAGGACGCACAATATTTGCCGGTCAGCTTTCATTGGTCGAAACGGTTTTGATAAACGGGTAGTGCTAAGTAGTCTTGATTTTATTCTAAGTGATATTCGCAATTATTATTTTCCTTTATTTTATTAGTGCATTGTGTTTTGTACTTTCGTGATTGTGTACTTTCGTCGTTGTTTAAAAATTTTCGTTATGGGTCGTAATAAATGAAACGTTGTGGATAAAAAACATTTAGGTTTAGCTACTTTTCGTAAAAGTAAAAAACGTATTTCAAAAAACGTCTGGTATAGTTTAGGTGAAGTGACTTGGTCAAGCTCCAAAATTGAGTATGTACAAAATACAATCAACATACTACATATACGCATTAAAATAAACTGCAAAATATATTACGATATTTAGTGATCGATTCCCGTATATATTTACGGTGGATTCGAGTCTTTCCAGCACAGCCTCCGGCGCGGCGGCCCGTTCAACAATCAATATTTGTCAGATAAAGATAGGCAAGTTCGGCGCGGATAACGTGAAACAGACGAAGATACGAGATTCTCTCGATGCTGCTGGGATTGAATTGTGGACGCGCCGGAAATAGGAAACACAGTCGCGCGCTCAAAAATAGGAAATGCAATTATTTTATACGTTTCATTATTTTTATTTTACAGTTTTCTTCAACTAAACAAATATAAGCAAAATATTAACTTTTATTATGTTCCATTATTTATAAACGTAATTTTTTATTAGATATTATATATTATATGTACGACGTGTTACAAATTCCAAGCTCACTATTGGGATCTCGGTAAATATAAGAGTTACGAAGATGGTTAAATTTAGGACGAAGTTTCGCATTTTTGAGCCTAAAAATGTGCCATTTGAAAATTTGTTTAAAAAATATTTAAATTTATATTTCTTGTTGGGGCGCTATTGGACCACCCCTTTTGTACGTGGAAATAATGTTGCGAAGAATCAACCATTTCTTAAGATGCCTGCCATAATATATAGGTCTGTATATGGTAATAATTAAAACAATTTTGAATTTTGTAAGTGTGTTAAAATTAGCATGGTGAAGACTTGGCTCACCCTAAAATCGGTTTCGCGTTTATATTATACTGTAGTTCTTGTTGTTATTCTATTTGTTATATACTGTTGATGTTTTCTTTTATTTACTTTCGTCTCAACTTTTGAACAATGAAAATGAAATTTATGCGGCCTTTTAATACTAGTGATAATGAATCGAATAGTTGTGGTAAATAGGTATTTTTAGGCATTTCATAATCTCTTAGTTTATGATCGCTTTACCGATCAAATTTTAAGAGAGCATCAATTTTTTAACTCGTGTCATTTTTGACCTGAATATATTTTAAACCTGAATTATAATTTTTAAACATAATGTACTTTAAAAAATATCATTAATATTTGCTTAACAAAAAAAATACAGTACTGTTTTTTTAAGATAAAAATTCAAGGTTAAATTAAATTTTTGACATTAAAATTAACGAGTTACTTATTTTGGGTATTATGTCACTTATATTAAATATCAATTTAGAAAATACTATCTCATACGCTCAAATATTGAAAAGAAGAAGAAAATAGACTTATTCACATATTTAAAATATATTTGAATTTAAATTTTTAACAAAACCTTTCGTTATATTTACTTTAATGTAAGTTCAATAAGTCTTAAATACAATAATTTAAATATATATAATAGATACCGCGAATGAATCCAATTATAATTCATGCCAATGACGAATCCAGTTCTGAAGAGATGGATAATGATGCTAAATAGATAAGCATTTTTGGACGTAAAAAAATGTGGGTGCAAAATTATGAATACATAGTTAACTTCACTTATATTTGATTTCGATAAGCCCAAAAATTTCATTTCAATGAAAATTCATTGTTCAGCGGAAATTTTTGGGCTTATCGAAACAAATATCAGCGGAGGCAAGTATAACAATATTCTATTGCAGCACGGCCACGACATTATTTTATACCTATGTAACAACAAACCACCCAACCTTTTGACATTTTTTTTAATAATTAAAAAAAAACTGTGTATATTTCATTAAATCTAACCACGACTTTTGCGTGACTTGATAAATGTTTTTGTTGGTTGTCAAATAACTTTTAACTAAATTTTTACTATATATATTAAGCCAGAGAACAACACGTTATATGCACGCCAATGCCCTATAAAGAAACCGCCGCGTGCTAAACGTTTTTAGTTTTTATACTTGTCCAAGTAACTTCACCTAAACTATAAATATAATGCTTTTTTTGTAATTAATAAGTGTACAAGGTGTCCCAGTATATGGTCTAGAGATGCTCGTAATAAGAGCGAAATATGTAACCGATTTTATTTATTATACAATTTTAAAGTTATT
This sequence comes from Anthonomus grandis grandis, assembly GCF_022605725.1. Lineage (NCBI taxonomy): Eukaryota > Metazoa > Arthropoda > Insecta > Coleoptera > Curculionidae > Anthonomus > Anthonomus grandis. The sequence continues at coordinate 1,185,825 of NC_065563.1, forward strand.
TAAGACCGGTGACTTGGAGTTTTATACAGTTTCCGCGTTTTTGGTAGAGGGCGTTCGTCGCGTTAGTTTTTACTTTTTTAGAACATAATCGCACTTTTAGGTTTTCATAATATGTGAATGACTTAAATTTACTAGATTTTTAGCAATGCAATCCTAAATAAAATAAAATTAATACCTAAGATTATTTTTAAAAAAATATTACGACTTTTGTTAATTCTTATATCTGCCGTATTTTAAAAAGAAGATCCTCATTATTTTTAACATATTTACAGATTTTACAATTTTTATATTTAGTTCATTTAGATTATTAATTATAGGACTATCATAAACAATTGATTTCAAATATCCCCAAATACAGAAGTCCATGGGGTTTAAGTCAGGACCACGCGCAGGCCAAAGCAAAGGTCCTCCACGGCCAATCCAACGTTCGGGATATTATTCGTCAAGATAATTGCGTACCTGTCGAGAAAAATGCGCGAACATGTATCTTACATAAAATACATGTTCTGCTTAACATTTAATGGTTTATCTCTAAGTACGAGTCTCCGTTCAAATTATTAAAATTAAATGCCCATTTGTAATTTCAAAAATTAGTACTGAAATGGGAATTAGAGAAAAAAACTTACATTTGCTATCATTGAAAATGGTTCCTTACATCTAAAAAGGAACCACAACTATTACTATCAAATCCAGGGACAGTTGCAAGTTACAAAAAGAAAATTCTGTTTCTTTGTAGTATAAAGCCCTCTTGGATTAATTGTATAGAAGGTAAATCATTGTATTAATAAGTTCTCATTCAACCGATAATCCGTAATTTTAACAGTATTAAAATTTAACTTTCGTTGAGGACATTTCAAAAAAATGTTATAAGATCAATAATATTGCGATAAAGGTATAATTTTAACTCTTACTTTAACTACATACTACATAATGTATTTCTTTTTTGAAAATGTATTATGATTTTTAAAATATGAAACATCACCATTATTCATTATAGCTATGCCTTATAATTTTTAATAGTCGTTTTTCTTGAAGATTCCTCGTAATGAAGCATTTTGGAGAGTTAAAATGTTGCCCAAACTAAAATATTTTTATGAACATTACCTTTTACCGGAAGTTAATCCACTTTATCCAAAAGGAATACCACTTAGAGACAAAGCAGAAGAATCAAACATATTATTATAATACAATATAATCATTAGGTTTGTTCTAGCACAATATTTGGAATGGTTTGAAACTAGTTTAGTGTATATCCCAGTTGCGCGTGATTAGCCTGAAACCTCGTTGCAAACGGTTCCATTATGTAATGTCTCACACATTCACCCATAGGGAGTATTATTCGTGTATGGTTTCTGTATTGGTAGCGCATTACGTTCTGTTGATGAATACCGACGTGGTTTTCCAAATCGAAGAATTCCTAATCGAAAAGTTTTTCAGACAGTTTTTGCAAACGCTCAGGAAACAGGAATGTTTCCAAGCATAAGAATTAATTCTGAACGAGAGGCGGATATGGCTGAAGAGAACCCGAGTGTTAGTACGAGGCGGATTACAAAAGAACTTCGATTAGTATCACATGTAGACGTTTGGAAGACACTTAGGAAAAACGGTTTTAAGCCTATCCATATTCAACCGGTTCAACATCTTCAAGAAGGTGATTTTGGTTTAGGGGTTCAATTTTGTGAATGGATCCTACAAAATCGAGACCTACATAATTACATTTTATTTAGCGATGAAGCTTATTTTACCCGCAATGGAATTAATAACCGACACAATGAACATCGGTAGTCAGATGAAAATCCTCATGCCACGTTTGAACAAAACTGCCAACAATCTTACAAATAAACTTCAGAACCGATTATTTCTGAAACGGTCGAGAATCGGATTAGAACATATGAGTTAATTTATCCTTTTTTGACCTTCTGAACATGTTCCCAAAATATTTCTATTTTATGTAAAACTTTATAACATAAAAAGTAGTTAATAAACCTAACAAGAAGTAAGACCAGTTGACTTGAGTCCCTGGTAATCGAGATTCGATATATCAGGGAGTAGGGAACGGTGGAGTGGGTAATTATGGCAGCCAGTGTTGCTACTTTCAGCGAAAACTGCACCGGCCACGAAACTACTGTCGCGCTTCGAAACCGATTTTGTCACGTGGTGGACCGCACTCTTAAGAGAGGGACCGACTGTTAATTGCAGTTGTTGTTTGCGTTTATGGTTTCCCTCTTCATGTAGAAAAGTAGATGTACAAATGTTAGAAAACAAATTTGGAAACCAATTCATTGCACAAATTTTCAATGATGGAGTTTTATTGTGTAACTCGTTGTACGCGCCCCTAAGTCCATTATGCGCCCCAACTTGGCAACATCTAAAACCACGATGTCGAAATACAACCAAGCCGTCGACGCGGCGGCGCTCTCTCCCTCTTCTCAGCCAGACACCAGCACTGGGATTCTAAAATCACGACTCGACACGATTACTCGATATGACTGATTCTAAATAAAATTTTCAGTCGTGAGTGTCTTGCGGATTGCCTAGTTTTTAACGATTTGTCGACGACACGCTTGGATATATCGTATACACCAGACGATATAGCTTCTTCCTTTTTTAATACGTGCATAATGTAGCAGCATCCTTTTTAAACGTATTTGTTTCATTTATTGTTTACCAATAGTCATACCAGGCATTTTTAGTTATTATATATATTATCTATGATACCAGGTTTTCATTAATATATCAAGAAGCTTTCTTAAACACAACAACTAATAGATTTAATTCGACCCTATTTTCCACAACCTTCTGTTAATAATAGAGGCAGAGGAAATAGAGTTACCATTGAATGGGCAGTTTTAGCACATATATCAAGATTTTATGCCACATATATTACCAAAGAAGCATTGGACAAGATTTTAAATTTGAAATTAGCGAAACTACTACAAGTCATTGGATCCATAAAATTACTGAAATTATTGACAATCATCTTGCTGGCCGATTCATTAATTTTTCAAATATAAGAGATTAGAGAAATTATTAAATTAACATTTATAGAGAGATCCAATTTCCCTGGTGTTCTAGGTCCTATTGATTGCACACATGTTGCCATATTAAAACGTTTAAACATACCAAAAGTGGATGAACACAACAAGTTTTTGTGATTTTCCATGAATTCAATTATGATTTTCCAATGGATAGTGATGGTTTTAAACGACAATTTTTTATTTTAAATAAATAATATAGGCATATATTTAAACAAAAAAACACGAAGGCGAAAAAATTAACAAAATAAATGAAAACTCTTGTGTTTATCAATAGAAAAGACAATTGACGCTTCCATCTATCAAATATTAGGAAAAATAACAAATATATCCCAAGAAACCTAAATCAAATCGAATAAAACGAGTTTAGCCGACGATTGAAATTTAGAATCACCCTCTTCGTCACGACTGGGTCGCGATCGAATTCGAAGTCGTGATCGTATCGAGATCGAGTCGTGATTTTAGAATCCCAGCCCAGGACGGCTATTCCGTAAACGCGTGAAACAACATTCACACGAGAAGTGGGCGGAACTCACTCGAAAATTACTAAAAGTTTATTCTGTAAACAGGGGAGCGCTCACATCGTGCGAAAAATGCGTGATCACACTTCTACTGCTAAATTGTGAGGGAGAAGGGTATCCTAACCTAACTTCCGAGACAGGTGACAGAAAGACGCGTGGGCGATGAAAATCCAAAAAAAAAGCGTTGTTTTGTTTGGTTTGTTGGTTCTGATTATAAAAAAATTCCTCCGATTATTATTATTGTGTATAATAATAACCATAATATGGATTTTGCTTTTATTTATGGATTATTTATGGATTTTTTGCCTTTATGTTTTTCTTCAAATCTTGCCAAGACTAAAAATGAAAGGTATATTCAAAACTGTTTTTATTTACCCTAATGTGTCACCTACTTTCGCCATTGCTCCAAGTTTTACAGGATGCCCCAGGGAATGCATTTGGCATTACAGTGATGTTTTCCCACAAGTTTTGGGCGTCTTTCTTTGTAAAACTATTTGAAAATAGTCCACTTTGTAGCTGGGGGTGTTTTTTCATCCACTCAGTTAGAATTTTTTTTTGTCCATTGGTCATGGGAGTCGATCGATTACACTCTGTCATTTAAATACCACAGACTACTTCTATCTAATTTCTAATTTATTAAAGTGGTAACAATTATTATATAGGACATTATATTAATGTCTTTATTAATTATAGGACAATTATTAATGTCTTTTAATCCGTTGTACAAAAAAATAAATAATAAATACCCGGCATCCGGTACGTCAAATGTCAAAATCCTTGTCAGGTCAGCGGCGCGTCGAACGTATGAGCGCGCGTATTCTATTGGTCGAGAATCTGGCAACGCTGTAAGAATTACATGATCGTGATGATCGTTCACCGGTCGTACACGGTCACTGCTATTACAGAATACTAATTTTTATACCTAGGGAGAGCAACGTGATGTGAGATTCCTTCTCTCAAGAGGAAGTGTCACTTCCTCCAAAATTACAGAATAGCCGCCCTGAGCGACACCAAGTCCGCGCTCCCCCTTTGTGTTCAATTTACGTAATTTATAAACTTTAATTAAGAATTTCAAACCTGTTAAATTCCTATGGAATAAAGTCAATATTTAAAATATACAGTCCGTTTATAACATGGCACTTTGAGCCGAATAGGGGATTAAAAAGTTGGTAAATTGAATAAATTCGCCGTCGAAAATCAAGTAAAGTGCAATCGGGGCGGTCTCAGTCCACGCGGGAAGCGCAAGTGACAGCCGCGGACGTAAGTGAAAGGGCCTAGAAGCTAGAGCATCGAGGTGAGTCGTTCCTTTTACCAAGTTTTTCCAGTTAATATCCCTAGGTTTGAGTTTAATGATTACGTGCGTAATTGTTTGAGTCAACTCTGCTAGTATTCGCTTAGTGGTTTAGCTGGTCTGCAAGTTTAAACTAGTTTCATCAAGTCTTAGCAAGTTTTGTCAAGTAATTTATATTTCAAACTTTGTTGTTAGCTAGCGAGATTTAAATAAAAACAGGATAATTATTTAGCAAGGTTTATCTCTAGTTAAGAGTAATATAAAAATGGCTGACAATTTAATTAAAAAACGCGCAAGCTTAAAAACCTCACTAACCTTTTTTTCTAAATTTGTTAACTAGTGCAAGGAGAGTAACAACGGTTTAGGCGAGGTTGACAGAATAAATTTAAAAGCAAGATTGTCGAAGATCGAAGATACTTATATTCAGTTCAATGAAGTATAGAGTGAGATAGAGAGTACGGTTGAGGAAGAACAATTGGAAGGGGAATTTAACGAACGGGAAAGTTTTGAAAACAGCTATTTCCAGCATATAGCCATTGCAAAAAGTCTTTCTCCAAGTAAGTCTGACGATCAACGGTCCTCTCAACACTCACATACTAGTAAAGGTAGTAGTCACAAGTTTAATAGTAAGCAAATAGCTTTAATAGTAAGCAAATATGCATGTTATTATTGTGGGGAAAACCATTCTATATATTCCTGTCATACATTCATTAGTTTGCCTACGGCCGAAAGAGTAACGTTTATTAAAAACAAAAGGCTGTGCACCAATTGTTTACGAGATGGTCATTCCGGGAAAAGGTGCAGAGCAGGTCCATGCAAGAAATGTAAAGCCTGGCATAATTCGCTTTTACATATCGATTCGGTAGCCGACGATCAAAATACTAGCGCGAGTTCAAACGGAGCAAATAAAAGTACAGCCGCTTTAAGTAAACGCGGATTTCCAGGTGAGGGTTACGTGTTTTTATCGACGGCTAAAATTCGGATTTTTGATGCACAAGGAAAAATTCATTTTGCGCGAGCGCTTTTAGATTGCGGCTCACAGTCCTCTTTTATTTCTGAGGAAATGTGCAATCGCCTTGGTCTAGAAAGGTATGAAGCCAATCTTTTAGTGCTAGGAATTGCAAATAATCCGTCAAACATTAAAAGTAAATGGCTACTTGATTTTAAGGCTATTTTAACTTGTTTCATTCTTCCGCAAGTAAGTAGTATTTCGCCCGCAAGTAATAATATCCATTTCAACAATTTAAGCATTCCGTGTGATTACCCTCTGGCCGATCCAGAGTTTTCTAAGCCAGGGTCAATTGACATTCTCATAGGTGCGGACCTGTTTTGGACTTTGTTAGGCAAAAATAAAATTTTGTGTGGAAAAAATAACCCCTTTTTGCAAGAAACTGAGCTAGGCTGGATTTTGGCGGGTATGATAGGTAATTCGGTCCCTTCTACTCTTCGTATTAACTCATGCAGTTTAGGTACTAGTTCTGATCTTCAGAAAACCTTAACAAAATTCTGGGAAGTAGAAGAAGTTAGTGTCTCTAAAGCTCTATCGAAAGAAGAAATAGACTGTGAGAATATATTCGTTCGAACTACTCGTAGAAATTCGGAAGGCCGATTTGTAGTCACCTTACCTTTAAAACAAGATCCAAGCACTCTAGGGAAATCAAGGGAACAAGCTGAAAAAAGATTTTATTCCACTGAAAGAAGGCTAAGCAAAAACAATAAGTTACGCGATTACTACGTTAATTTTATGCGAGAATACGAAGAATTAAATCACATGAGCGAAACTGAAAGTTTTGATAATTCGCATTTCGAATATTTTATGCCGCATCACGGCGTTCTGCGCGAATCAAGTCTAACCACCAAATTGCGCGTAGTGTTCGATGCGTCAGCAGCAAATAGTAACGGGCTAGCTTTAAATAATATTCAACTCGTAGACCCGGTTTTACAAGATGATTTATTTACAATTTTAATAAGATTTCGTAAGCACGCATATGTGGTTTATGCCGATGTAGCCAAAATGTATCGGCAAATCTTGGTCGAGCCTAAACAAAAAAAACCTACAAAAAATATTCTGGCGAGCAAATCCAAATAACGAGTTAAGGTTTACATTTTAAACACCGTAACATATGGGCATGCTTGTGCTAGTTTCTTAACTATAAGCTGCCTAGTTGAATTAGCCAATGAGTATCAAGATTCAAGTCCGGAAATTGCGGAAATCATTCGTCATGACTTTTACGTCGATGATCTTCTCTCCGGGGCAGATTCTATTGAGCATGCGCATATTTGAACATGATACATGAACATATTTGTCGCGAAGTTTCGAAAGTGTTAAGGCGCGGATGTTTTGAGTTACGAAAATGCTACTCCAACGAGCAGGAGGTACTAAACACCTTTAAATCAACTGAAGTATCTGGTGGTATTTTAGATTTTTCCCCGGACGAGAAGACTAAAACTTTAGGTTTAACTTGGTCATATCAAAACGACAAGTTAATTTACAATGTTGAAATTTTAACGGAGCGAAAATGCACAAAAAGAAGCGTTCTTTCATTAACGGCAAAAATATTCGATCCATTAGGTCTTTTGAGCACTTCGACTGTCATAGCAAAAATTTTTATGCAGCGTCTCTGGCTGGAAAATTGTCCTGGAATGATCCATTGCCACTCAGTCTTTCTGTAGAATGGAATCGCTACCGACAGGATTTAATAAATCTTAACAAAATGGATATTTCGAGACATGCTATTTGTAAAAATCCTATAGAAGTCGAACTGCACGGATTCGCGGACGCGTCAGAGAAGGCTTACGGAGCTTGCCTCTATCTTCGTTCCATCGATCAGGAAGGCAACATCATTGTAAATCTTATGTTCTAAAACAAAGGTCGCTCCGGTTAAATCGCTTACTATCCCAAAACTGGAGCTCTGTGCCGCTTTGTTAGTACACCTTGTTAGGCTAGATTAGCTAACAAGGTGACACAATCAATAAAAATAAAATTCAAAAAATGCACACTTTGGTCTGATTCATCCATAACACTCGCGTGGCTAAAAACTAGCCCCAATCTTTTAAAGGCATTAGAGTTGCTGAAATTCAGACTTTGACAGAAAATTATGAATGGCAATATATTCAAACACAAGATAACCCGGCGGATTTGGCGTCACGCGGTTTGCTGCCTAGTTAGCTAATACAAACTAGTAAGTGGTGGTTCGGTCCGTCTTGGTTATCTAAAAATAGGACGGAGTGGCCATCCTTAAACCCTCACGTAGAGGATTTACCAGGATTAAAACCCTTAAAAACATTATCGTTCTTAGTAAATATTAGTAATGATTTTCCATTCGAACGGTTTTCATCCTTTCAGCGACTACAGAGAGTTACCGCTTTAATTTTAAGATTTAAAACCTGCACGAAAGGTTCAAGTGAAAAAACTATCAGTCTAATCTCTCTAAGAGAATTGCGTATCGCTTTAGCTTGCCTTATAAAAGCTGCGCAATCACAAAGTTTTCAAGAAGAGCGCTTGCAATTATCTAAAGGACGCAATTTGTGTCATAGCAATCGTTTAAGCAGTTTAAATCCCTTTTTAGACGATGACGGTATTATTCGCGTACACCGAGAAAAATTTCTAGTAACCATTAATAAAAACTCAATCCTCATAACTAGGAACTTAAGTAAAATAGGCGCTAACTTAAACTTTGGTTCCGTTAACTTCGATGATCTAGTTAATGATATAAAAATAAAAAGTAATACTTACTGGTTTCCTCGTAATCATTAACACACGTTGCATATACTTTAATGGCTACTATAGTTATGATTACTTGATATTTAGTAAAACTGACTAAGATATTTAGTAACCTTTAATAAGCGCTATATATCATTTTTGAGATTCTGGTTGTGGTTACCTGATTATTAGTAGAGCTAACTAAGCTATCTAATAATCATTACTACCGCTTTCTGCAGACCGCCAGACTGGTTACCAAATCTTTAGTAGTACCACCGCCTATAGATTACAACAAGTCAGACCACTCGAGCGGCCCTGAAATCGATTGCCCCACCCCCCGTTCCTCACCTCGCCATGCATCGGCTGGGTAGAGCCCAGGTTTAGTTTTCGCAAGTACGTTAACTTGTGTGCATCCGTTTCGCGAGAGAGTTTTTGCTTGTAGCGTTTTAGACAATAATTTGGTTACATACTACTTGTATAAATATAATTACCCAATAATAAAGTAGTATGTATTTCATCCCTATATGTCAAATATTTTGTTCTGTATTTTGTGTTTTACATAAAAGCATTACAATCTTAAAAAAATTATTTATTATTTATTTTCTCCCCCTAATGTAACTGAAATAGTTTTAGCCGATTTTACAACCTATTATCCCAAACCAACACACCCCACTTCTTTTTGTCGGCCACCAATGTCGGCGTTTAAGACCCGGTAAATTTTGATATTTTAACATATTTTATATATATTTACTATATCCACAAATGAATACAAAGTATATAATTTATAAAACTACTTATTTAGCGCTTATTATGATAATTGTTTGTTATTCTTTTGCGCTTTTGTATTTTTAAAACGACCTAATTCAAAAATTAAAATAACCCATACCGTATTAAAATTATTTTATATTTTTTAGTGCGTTTAAATGTGTTTTTTAATTGTTTATTTATTTTAACTTTAGATTTATTTTTTGAATATTCATCTCTAACATTTCAACAAATATTAAGTAATAACTTGTATTTTTTGATAAGACTCCTAAAAATGTAGCAAATTTAAACAATTCAACAAGTAAGGTTTTTTTCAAATTCACTTTTTATATATTATATTTGACTTAAAAGGCAGCCATTTTGAATCCGCCATATTAAACGCTTCCAATTTATTTAAAAGCTCAAATTCATTGAACTGATCAAAACTTCTAGATACACCAATTTTAGAAAAGAGAAACTCAAAAACATTTTAAAAACTATCCTTGTTATCGAAAGCCAAGCACCTACAAAATTTAAAAACAATCTGACAAGTAGAAGTTACAGTTTAAATAGAATTCTTAGATTTGTTATATACATACATACAAACAATGCTACATAAAGGCAAAGAAGTGAAGCTAATATAAAAAATGTGTAAAAACGTTAATAATTAAGAAACACTGTCATGTAAACACATTCTATTCCAGTCCTATAAAAAAAGTTCTTATTTTATGACTTAAAATACTTCTTATGAATACTCCTCGTATAAAAATAATCAGCGCGCCTCAGAAATTGCTTTCATCGATATTTACGATAAACCCTGGTAAACGCTCGTACGCAGCAAACAGCGGGATTCAAGGTCAATTTTGCTTTAACACGGGCGGTATAGTAAGTGGTCTGACTTGTTGTAATCTATAGACGGCGGTAGTACTAACTAGCCATATAGTAATGGTTACTATAATTATCATAGTGGTAATAATATAGTTCTAGATATGCTGACATTGTAATCAAATCAATTTTTAAGTATTTAGTTGAATTGGCTTCATAATCACAGTAACTCTTAGCCATTATCTAGTAACAGTAAGCTGCTTTTTTAGTCATTATGACCAAGCTATACAGGTTGTTCTGTTAAAAGCGAGAAAAGCTTCTATATAATGTGGATAACAGCTGGTATTATTAATTCAATAAAATACCAACAGATGCAAACTAAAAACCTTTTCCAAATTTCAATGCCAATGATAATGAATTTCATAATGATTTGATAAGTCTGGCGAAAAAAAGTGCTACGCTTCGTTTTTTTGAAGATACAAGGTTTTAATTTATTTTAAATATCAACTTGTTCATAAAGCACAATAGTGGGAACAAAGGTTTTAAAATACACATATAAAATAAAAACTTTTTATTTCTAATTATTCAATAACAAATTAATCATTTTTTTTTACAAATGTATGTACACACTTTTAAAACATAAAACAATAATCCAAAAGTTCTTTTACATATACCTGATATGGAAAGAAAATACTTATTAAGTTGGAATTCTTTAATTTCATGTATTATTTAAGAATAAAATTAAAACAAATAAATTCCATCCCATTTGTTTTAAATTCCCATTTAAAACAAATATAAGAACAAAATACAAATTATTACAAAATCTAAAGAAGAAAAACTGATTTTACTCATCAGTACGTCAAATAAGTCTTATTATTCCTGCTAATTGCACATAAAGTATCAAAAATGGCTAATTGATCAAGAAAACAACAACTCTCTTCCTCACTAAATTTAATTTCAAAAGAAAACAAATGCTCATGAAATTCTAAAAGAACTATATTAATACAAATAAAACATATTTCTTCCAGCTCATTAATTAAAATAAATTTTATTTTCCTAAATGTGATCCCTCTCAATTCCTCAACTGCAATAATATCATTCTGGCGAAATAACTTACTTTGAATAGTTACAAGTTTAACTGATATTACTTTGCTAAACAATTTTTTCTCAGCATATGGAACATCTGACTTTGTTAATAAGTTGTGAAAGTTGGGCACAATATGAAGAACATCCAAAGCAGGTTGTTTTAAAAATTGAACAGATAACTTAAAGCCTTGTTTATTAGCAAATCTAGCTGTTAGCTGTAATTGATGTTTAATAGCCAAAGTAAGGGTTATATTTACACGAGAAGACACAACATTTGCGGCCTGTTTTAAAACTCGATGTTTGGATTAATATCTTAATGTACTTGTTTGCAATACCGGTCCGATTATTTTGAGAATGGTTGCGTAATGAACTAGGTTATAAAATTTTGGTCGAAGGGTTGTGTTAAACATCCTGATGTATAATGAATTAAAATTAAACACCAACTGATCTAACTTTTCAACATTTGATTCATCTGTATATTCACACATTAATATTCTCAATATATCTCTTAAATACAAGTACAAAGACCAATATTCATTAGTTTCTGGGATTAAGTCTCCAAAAATTAAACCAGCATTTAATATGAAAGTTTTTATTTCTGAAGCACTCATTTTTAAATGCCTTTTCTTTATCTGTTCTTGAGATATTGTAGGTGGTTTATTGTTATTAATACTATAATCAAAATATGCAATTTTATGATTCAAAGTTTCTAGTGTAAACATTTTATCATTTAAAATAAACTGATTTAATATTGCCCCCAAAAGAACAGAAGCAACTCCTTCAAAAATATCATGGGCAATATCTACACAGTAATTTTCAGTAACATGGAAAAAATTAAGGTCATTAAATGATGAATTAAACTTTATTCCCGTTGTGAAAGGGATGCCAGTAGCAAGGTCTTCATTATAATTATCAATATTTCTTAAGGATATAAGGTCATTTTGACAATTTTTCTGAGTCTCTGACTTAAGACAACGACAAAATCTACAAAATGAGTTTGCAGAAAAACTAGGCTGAAATCCAAGTAATGAGTTTAGGGCTAAATTATCACCTATTATTCCTATTACTCTAAAATAAATGGTGGTTTTTTTACCTTCCAAATCTATAGTTATTCCATTCTGTTGCAGTAAGTTTAATTCAAAAATTAATTTTGCAAAAATAATTTTTTCCCCAAACCTTTTAATATCTGTAGCATGATAAAGAAGTGCAATAAAAATATTTTCCAATTGTGCTTTATATTTGGACGGCAAACAACCTATTGTAAAATAGATAACTCCAATTTTGTGAAGCCCTGCATGAGAACCTAATGGATTTCCAATTTCTACGTCATCATTATATAAAAAGAGAGGCAAAACAATTTCGTTTTCATGAAACATGAAAAAAAACTGAACAATATTGTAGGTTCTTTTTCCTTTCAGTTTCTTCAGTTTCTCTAAATAGTTAACTGTTAGGAGCAAAACATTTGGAAGTTTAAAAAATTGTGTGAGAACAATGTCTATTGGAATATAATGAGCAGTATAATTTTTGGGAATGACAGATTCTTTAGCTCTTTCAAAATGTTGACCAAGAATAAGAGGTTGAGGTGCAATGTAAACATTACTTTTTTGAAGATATTTGAACCTTAAATGTTCTGTTGCTAAACTTTGAAAACAGTCATTAAACTCATTAAAAAAACTATTAATTTTAAAATTATCCTCTGCACTTATGCCATATTTCTCACAAAGTTCTGTGAATACAAATTTTTTAAAGATGTTCATAGGGTTATTAAGTAATACTGTAACATAGCTGATAGCATTTTGAATGTCTTTTCGACAAGAAGAATTTTGTGCATACAACTTTGTTATAAATGAAACATTATTGTTTATTAATGATAATTTAAATTCTTTTAAAAAATCAGTATTTATTTCATAATTTTTAATCTCAGTCTTTAAATTAGAATCAGGTATGTTAATATTATGATAATTCCCAATGAGCTGATCTTCAAACTTATTATTTTGGTTACTTAAACTACCAACACTTGGACTGCGATGTTGAGGTTCATGAATCTTTAAATGTTTCCTAAAACTTTTTTGGTTTGGGAAATGTCTAGAGCAACTATTTTCTTTACAATAATATGTACCATTTTTTTGTTTATTATGAACAATAGACAAATGGAGACAAACAGAGCACTAAGCTTTGAAAAAGATGAGCTGCAGATGAAGCAAACTGGCATTATTATTTGTTAAATTAGTCTAGAAAAAAAACTGTACATGAATCCAAAAAGTTTATTCTTCTTTAGGTTTGTACCAATCATTATAGTTGTAAGTAATTTTTTGTGTCTGCTATAGCAGCTTCGGATGATGGGTTTTTGTTTTCAGATTTTAAATTAAATAGTATCTGATGAATAAAAATCCAGATATGTTCACTTTCTGCAGGATAGTCAATATCCATGGAATTAAAAAGCTTAAATAATAACTCAAGAGTCCTTAGTGCTGTATCAACTTTGTACCTTATATCCTCAACCACAATGTAAAAATCTTCCTTCCCTGCACCACATACAACTACTGCAAGGGGCTGTAATGTTGTTCCATAGCGTTTCAGTTTTTCTTGCCTTTGTTTGATGTGTTGTTCTAATTCATCGAAATTCTGAAATAATAAAACTGCTTTAATAAAAAATCTAATATTAACAAGGATCAATAATTCATCAAGTATTATCTGTAAATATCTTCTCAAGCACTGGTATTAGAAAAAAGAGAGCCCTGACCAAAATTACTAACCTACTAATTTTAGTGGACATTAAATTTAATTAAGTGGAAGAATTCATAAATAGAAAAATAAAAATTAAGAAAGTAATTTTAGGGATGGAGTGCATTTTTAACATCCCAAAAAAAGTAAAATCTAAAATTCTACTAATTTCATTAGTCAACAGATGCATTGTGAATTATTTAATATTTAATTTGACCCAAAAATAAATATGAAATATTGAAATTTTGGATTTTTTTTTTAATTGCATTTTAGAACATTTTTGCAAATGTTACGAATATTTCACTGAGGTAAGTAATGATGTAACTAACATGTGGGACTTACATATATGATTAAGAAGAAACTTTCTAAAAGTTCTGATCTGGATGGCCTCCAGTGCAAACCTTTTCTCGAACTTTTCACATTTACTGTTCGAAAAAGATATGGTAACAAAGTGATTTGTTGGAGTGCTGGCTCTAGAATTAATGAAGAATAATTAGCATATTTAAAGTTATAATGGAATAAAAAAATGTTAAAGCAAATAATTTCTCCTCACCAAGTTAAGAATCAGTATGGCCTACCTTTAAATTGAAAATCTCTTAAGTCAATTTTCTTTTCCTCATATTCCTTAAATAGAGCAGGTGAAATTTTTGGCCATGTTTCATATAGTACTTTTTTATGTTTAGGAAATTTGGTCTCAAAATCAAATTCAATCTAGAAGAAAAGATATTTGTGCATAAGTATTTAAAATTTGTAAAAAAGAAATTAATTAACAAGTTTTTTTAATAGTACATAAAATGCTTACTAGTTTAATACCATAGTTTTGGCACAAACAAGGATATGTTAGAAAAATAGTTGATAAATCAACTCCCAAAAACTCTTTTTGTCTTATTCTATATGTATTAATCCATGCTTCTTTAACTTTTTCTAAAGGCTCAACAGCTAATTTTATAAAATTATGACTTTCTAACAACGCCACTGTTTTTTCAGGACTTTTATAATTTACTTCTGCCCTGACCATACAAGAATTTGCATTTCTCAAGGCTTTCTTGACATTACAAAATCTACTCCAAAGTTTACCACGAGGATTTATCCCTTTCTTATTTTTTCCTTCTGGTATATAGGGGATATAGTAGGCTGCAGCCTCTTCATTTATAAAAAATTCTTCAATTTCCTCTGATACTTGCATGAATGTACTGGCTCTTAATCTACAATATATTCTTTATAAACATATAATAGTTAGTGATAGTAAATTAAGATCTCAATATTCATTCATCTGGGCTATACAGAGTGTCTGCGAAAGGTTGGGAAATCTCAAAACTGGGGATACTACAGACTATATATAATATCCGACTATACAGACTATAATATGTGAATTGACCCAAACATACCTTAGTCCAAAAGTTGATAGTTATGATAAGTTATTTGCCGAAATAATGTAAGTGGCGCCCTCTAGAAGTTTTACCATAAAAAGTAATAGAGCCTTGTTTCTCAATATAGAAAACCTTCATATACTGAGTTTTATGCCAAAATCTGAAATGCTTCTCAAGCAATAAAAATTAAAAATTAAAATTGTAATTTTGACACCCTGTATCTTGCAAACATACTTTTAAACTTAAATATGTTTGGGTCAATTCACATATTTTGATCTGTGGTACTACACAATGATTATGAAAATTATATTAGTTATAGCTTTTTTAATTTAACACTTACTCAGGGCCAAATACTGCCATCATCTCATTAATAAGTGCTTTTACCAATTTCTGCCAATGGTCATTATTTAAATGATTTTTATTGGCCAAAACAATCTGACCATCAATGCTTTTTTTTAAAGCTGCCTCAATGCCCTAAAATAATATTCTCTCAAAGTTTACCAGAAAAGTAAGAAAGATATAGGAAATATTAAAAAATAAATATGCAATTACTCTTTAATTCTGTTGGTTAAAAATTAAAACAATCAATTTAAACAATCAAATTCTGAAATAGTATAAACGATAAAACCTACCCCACAAAAAATACTTTTATAGGTTTTTAATCTTTTAGGTCTGCATATATCTTCAGATAAAACATTTTCATTGTTAGAATCTGAAACATCTAAAAAGCTGCTTGTAGATGGAGTTTCCATTAAGCATCTTGATGATAAACTATCAATATCAGTTTCAGAGAAACTGATCTCTTTATTTAGGTCTATTAAGAGAGGCTCCTAAAAGATAAGAATTGAAATGTAATATTTATTTTACTGTCAGAGACTCATAAAATTAATTGTACTGTAATTATTATTATTATTATTAATAACTCATGAAGTTGATTTAAGCCAACTCGCCTCTAGAGGAATCACAGTGATATTAGTTGCATCAAGTGGAATCTTGTCTAAGCTTCTTTTATAAGCTGTATAGTGTTTTTGAAATATCAGTTCTGGACCTGCTTTGGAAAAGATTTTGTTAATTGTGTCTTCATTGATTAAATCGAAACTTTCATTAGTTATACTCTCATCTAAAATAGCCAGATAAAAGACAAGAAAAGTATTTTAGAATTTCAAACAAATCATGTGGTTAATTTTTGTTTTCAGAAAAATCTTTCCCTTAATTAATAATTTAACACAAACATTTAAATTGTTATTGTTGAAGTTAAATGTTTTTGTACTCGGCTAACCTTGGTCCACATCATATGCTTGGCAATTGAAATATCCAACTCAAGAATTTTAATTTTTTTAGGGGGTTTAAGAGAGTTACTTATAGCAATATTTTAAGAAGTGACATTATCAATTCTATTTTTATCAAACCTATATTTAAATATACCTCTATATTATTATTAGAATATGCTGTATGAATCTGTATTTCAATATAAACCACATATAGAGCCATATTTTGCCTTACACTACAGCTATTCTATCCTCAAATTGTTTTATCCTAAGAGATACTTTGAGCCTTATGCTTTAAATAATATAAAGTATTTATACCTCCCACATACTTGACATCCTATGTTAAGCCAAGAATAGTCAAAGTTTAGATACTATCTAAACTAATACTGACTATAAGGGATTGGACCTTTAGCCCTATTAAGAATGGTTTTTTGATTTCTAAATATTGCTGAACTTATTTTTTATTGTTATTGACTAGTTCAAGTAATTTTCAATTATCTATTCCTACAAAGTGACCAGTATTCAGAAGATGCTCAGCCAAACTTGACTTTTCAACTCTTACCATAATTCACATGAGCTACATGTTCTTTAAATCTGATATTAATTGATCTTGTTTGCCCTATGTACTTCTTATCTTATCACAATCCTTACAATTAGTTTCATAGATCCCAGACTTTTCATTGGTCTTCATTTTATCTTTTGGGCTTCCTAAAAGGTTTCTTAACTTGGCCGTTGACCATAGCAATGTCATGGAATTATTGATAAGCTATTCAAAAACATAAGTTTAAAGTTAATCTTAAAAAGCTTAAACTTTCCTTGCAATATGAACATATGATCCTACCTTGACAAAAGACTTTAATAGGGTTTTTAAAGACTTAGGTCTAAGAATAGTCTATCAATGTTCAAGTTATAGTTTAATTAGTATTTAAACTTTGTGAAACACCTGTGAAGAATAAAATAAGGAGTTTTAGTTCCAGGTTCCAACCACAGGGCCTAGCCAAGAATAGCTCTCAAAAACACTCTAAAGATGTCAATTTATAAAGCTATTTTTTATGGTGTCCATAACAAATGAATCCATCCCTTGTAATATTATGCTTTTAGTAAAAATAAAGAGTGTGGGCTATGCCACAGATTACAGGTTTAATTTGATTAATTACAAACTAGAAACACCTGGAATATCTCTGTTAATGTAGGTAATTTAAGCTGTAAAAACTTAGGATGTTGTTTAGAAAACTTTAAAATTTATAAAATGAAGAAAAAGTAGTATTTTATGGAAATAATTTTTTTTTATGAATTCCTAGTAAATTGTTAAGATACCTAAATAAATGGATCTATATAGCAGCCATACACAATTCTTTCAGTAGTGGTCATTAGAAAGCATAATTTCATAAATAATTAGGTACTATAAAAAATGGTTACCTACCTCGAAAAGCTTGGAAAAAATCTTGCAGCCCCCAGGCCTTTAAATGGTTTTCAAATTCCATTACAAAGTATAAAATTCTTTCTTTTCTTCAATTCCAAGTATAAAATTAAAATAACGTCCCACAACGCGCATCAAACGCGGCACCGACACAATCGAGAAACAAAAGGAAAAGAAAGAACAAAAACGACGACACGAGTCACTACCACGTTTTGATCCCCCACATCAATCATGGCGGACAGGCGGAAGCGGAATTCTGAAATGACAATTGACAACAATGAATGCGCGGGAAATATAAAATTTGTATGATTGGATGGACTCACTATTAGGAATTAGTTACTGTTACTAGATATTTTAGTAAGTTTTACTAGGTAATTTATGCGTTATAACTAAGTTTGCATATAGAATTGCTTAACATGACTTTACTGTAACCATTACTACGAACCTAGTTATTTTATAAATTTACTAATAAAATGGTTGGGTTAACTTACATACCGCGTAGCCAGTAATAAATAACGTTTAACTAGACCAGTTCTGTTATTGTTACACGAGGAATTTATTAGGGCTGCGTGTAAAGTGGTTATACCAACTAGAATACCTTTAACTAAAGTTTGTAGTAAGCCCATTTTTCTCAGTGTAGGTGGTCGTTTAAAGAATGCAGATTTACCAGCTCAGAAAAAACACCCCATAATTTTGCATTCTAAACATCATCTTACTAAGTTGATTTTTGAAAATAAGCATAAAACCTTGCTGCATCCAGGACCTCAACTATTACTATCCGTCATTCGGGAAGAGTATTGGCCGATTTTAGGTCTGTGTCCAAAGGATGTCTTAAATGTTTTAGATAAAGTCCAGTTCAGAGATCTATTAGAATCTTTGATGTGTCGCAGATGCCGCACTAACTAGTCCGTGCGCCTATGTCATATTTATTGTTGCATGATATATATGTTTAAATGGCAAAATTTTATATTGTCTATCTATGAAATCATTTTAAATATACTTAAAACCCCATGTTTTATACTATTTTTTATTTTTCTTTCGAAACTGTCAATTTTTAGAAAGAAAATAATATCACAAATAATATCAAAAAATTGACCGCGGACTAAAATCCAAGCATCTTACAAAATATTTTAAACACTTCCAGCACTCACAGACTTGTCACCTCTTTTTAGCCAGTCTATTAAACAAAGATAAAACACCTGCGTTCTGACAATTCCTACTTTAGGCTGTGCAAGTGATTGTGTATCTCTCTCTATCCCACTGAATTTAAGAATTACGGGGCCGTACCCAAATAAATTTTTGGACCGTTTTTGTATTATTTTCGTCGTGTTTTTAAAGAGATCTTTACGGATGGGTCTATCGCCTTTAAAATACTTGTTGGATGGGTCTATCACCTTTAATAGTTGGGAGGGGGGCCATGTGAGGTTATTATTTGATGTGTTTTGCCGGGTATGCTTTTTACACGTTTATGAAAGTAAAGAATTTAGAATTTGGCCTGTATTCCTGTAAATTTTTTGCAGTTTTTACTGTGAGGAACAGTGTTTTTTTATTTGTGTTTGTGGATTTGTTTTGGTATTATACCTAAAGACCTTAAAATGTTTCAACCCTGGAAAAATAGGCAGGAAAATTTGGCAAATGAAGAGAAAAGTGTTTGTGCGGGCTTATGGAGACCGTGGGTGTACAAGAAAGACAATAACATTTGTGATAAAAATAATAAGAGTGATCTGGGCAGTGATTTAGACTTACATAGTTCTGATAGTTCATTTTCTAGTATTGAGGAAGCAAAAAGAAGCAAGGGAAGTAGAAGCTACAGAGGAAATCAAGCAGTTTTAAAAGAACAAATTTATCTAAATATCTATAACAATCTAAGGAATGATACTCAGTTCACAAATGATTGTAGTGCTTTGCAAAAAATAGCGTTTTTAACAGGGGTTCCCTATAGTACAATATGCCTGTAAAAAAAAGGATTAAAGACAGAATAAAAAGGAAAGATGCAGGACAATCAAAGGGACTTGACATGGATATTGCCAAATAGCTAAGGAAAGGTGTGTACTCTAAATACAAAAACAATGAGGTTCTGACCATAGAGACACCTTATCGGCAAGGGACAAACATTTGTCAGTCTCAACCTTGCGGAGATATCTGATAAAACTTGGATTTAAGCTTAAGATGGTTAACAAAAGAGCTGCTGTAATGGAATTGTCAGGTGGTGTATAGAATATTTGAGGAAAATTTAAAAAATTTGGGAGGAAGAAAGATCCATATATTATTTAGCCGAAACATGATATGATACATTTATGATTGATGTATGACTTCCATTCTCTGGGAAAAAAGTCCCTTTTTTGCCATAGTAAGAAAACCATATTTTTATTAATAAAATCTTATAATATGCTTCTTCCACCATTCTCTGGGAAAAACCCTTTTTTGCTATGGTAAGAAAAACACTGTTTTTAATAAGAAAACAAATCTAAAATTTTGTTTTTTACAGCTTAATACCCCTATTGTCCTTCAGCAACACAATGAAGACTGCTTCTTCCTCCATTCTCTGGAAAAAACTCCCTTTTTTGCCATAGTAAGAAAATCCTATTTTTATTAATTAAACAAGTTTAAAGTTTTGTTTTTTTCAGCTTACTGCCCCTGTTTGTCCTTCAGCGACACAATAAAGTATATATAATGTAATGCTTTAGAATCCATATGCTGATGTGCGAGATGAAGTTGGAATCCATGGCGGCAACAGAGAAACTGTTTCCTTCCTTAATGGAAGAAACTGCTAAAGAACAATGGCAAAAAAAACAGAATTTACAAAATTTGTATTAACTTTTTGGGCCAGATTCAAAAGAGTGGTTAAATTTATAAAAGTATTTAGTATCCTCACTGTAGTTTTAGGATCCAGTATACTTAAAATGTAGTGTTTTGTATAAGATTTTTAGTTTTTAGTATAAGCATTTATTTTTGTTAATTTTTATCTAATCTCTCCTAATATGCATAATAACTAAATACGAGGCAAACAAATTAATAAATATGTTCAGGATGTAAAGTGTGTTTTTTTTTTAATAAGTAAAACTTGTGTCTTTTAAAGGCATAAAGTATAGACAGCCAGATGATTTTTAATGTAAAAGTTTATTTTAAAAAATATACTCCCAATTTTCTGACTACATAATTACTTTTTATCAAAAGAAGTTGGTACTAAATATAGAGATGGGGGGTTTTCATGAGTATATTATTATAATAATATATCATAATATGTATTAATTAAAAAAACTATAATAAAGGACATTGAATATGGCAGCCACAATCCCCATTAATAATCACCACCATGTAAAAATAAATCTCAATTCCCAAGAAAAGGAAATATATAAAATTTGAAGACAAACCAAAACATTTTACACTTTTGTGTCAAAAAACAACTATTTAATGCCTTAATCCACAGAATAAATGGGCCTTAGAAATTTGTCACCTACTCTCTCATTAAACTCAAAAATGCTTTATTGTCAATATAAACATAGAAGTTGTAGACAAAGCCAATAGACTGTACATTAAAGGAATAAAAACGAGAAACTAATTTAAAATAAAATAAAATTATATAAAACTTTGAAAAATACTTAAATGCTAATCATTAAAAATTCATCATAGTTTAGGTGCTACATAGTTTAGTACGCTTTACTAGCAAGAAATATTTTCTTCCTTGTACGTAGGCTTTTTTCAGTCTTAAGTTGTCTTATTTCTAGTGGAAGTTTATTAAACAGCTTTCTACCTCCATATATGATAGAGCTACGGACAAGTTCAAAATGAGGAATGTTAAATTATTATTTTTTTAATATATACTTAATTATATAAAATTTAAAGATTTTGTTGTTTAATTTCATACGTACATATATGAAATTTACCAATTTTATTAGTAAGAATTACAAAATATATATTGTACTATTTATTAATACAATTATTAAAATTTTAAAATATGTTATGAATAATTAGTTGTTAGGCAAGTAAATTGTCCATTTAAATACTTTGAAATTAATTTGTTTATTGGTAAAAATTACAAAATATACATTGTATTATTAAATATTTAAATTATTATACTTTTAAGTAATATAGAGTTACATAATTTACCAATCAGATCCTATTATATATGTTATATAATTCAAACAGGATATGATTGTTAAATTTGGTAATTCAATATTACTTAAAAATATAATAAACTTAAATTCAGATCTAAAAAATAAAATTGATAAATTTCATATATGTACGTATGAAATTAAACAACAAAATCTTTAAATTTTATATAATTAAGTATATATTAAAAAAATAATAATTTAACATTCTGGTACATATAAGGTACATTAACACTTAACCAGAATAGCGTTCTAACTATAGATTTAATTTTAAATATAGAGTGTTGAGGTTTTAAGACATCAGCTAAAACTTCTAAGGGTACGAACAGAAAACGCGCGCTTTACTTCTTTTATTTAACTATATATATAGTTAAATAAGGGTATATTATGCTTAAAAACATATATATAATTTGACATGGTATAAACAACCAACAAAAAGGCAATCTTTAGTTGATTTTTTCCTTTTAACAGGCGAGTAAGATGATTTTCCATAGCGAGTAATAATTTTAATTTTACAAAATGATTACTTTTTAATTGCACATATTAATACCCAGCGCCATTAAGTTAAATATTTGAAAAATGCAGTAAATGGAATAAACTTTTTTTGATCTTAATCTTTTGTTAAAAGTTCAAAAAATCGACTTTAAAATCACACTGTCACAAAAACCTATTATTCTAATAATAATAAAACAAAATATAGGAAATATGTACCTTCTTCTTCAATAAAATTATTGTCGTATAGGTACTTATACGTAAACAAAATAAATAACATTACATGGCATGTAACATGTTAACAAAAAAATGTATTTCTACATAAAAAAATATACATAGTATGCATAATAATATAACAAAGATATATATTATAGGTAGTTATGTTTTCTGTCACGTTAATAACGTTTTAAAAAACTTTTATTTTGACAAGCCGCGATACAGTGTACTGTTAGCAAGAACGAAGATTACCTTAACTTAATATTACAAGTGATTATATAGACTAAATAATGCAAATAAAGCGTGAAATACAATATAACTGAGTAAGCATATACATAAGCAAATATTATATATAGGGTGGCATAATTGTGTACATAACTCCTCCCGCCTAAGTCGAAAACAACAGGGATGGTGTGTTGTTTTTCGAGGTACCAGGGGTAGCATCTTTTTCTTCAGCTTCTTCTTTGTCTTGAAGTTCTAGTTCCTCTTCGGTAGACCTTTTCTTTTGGATAAGTGTGTAGATAACGAAGACTATACAGCATATGGCTAGTAGGGTTCCAAGAGTTATACTAAAGCTCCAGGCTGCAGGGTGAATTCTTTCTTCTTCCTCTGGAAGGGGTTTCAAGATATTGGAGCGTTCTGCTAACGATCTGATGTGGTTGAAGTCGATTGAATCTAGTTGGATTGTTTCCTCTGGCAGCTGCATTTCCAAGTCATTAAATGTTACATCCGGTAGATGAAAAGGGTTGGATCTCAGGATATCCTCTTGATTCCAGAATTGTGATCCTAGTAAGCTTATACCGCATTTATATGGTATTTCTATTAAACTAGGTGTATCAATAAAGAATATTTGCTTGTTTTGGCACGTTTGTTGTGCTTTTATTTTGGTGCTAGCAGGAATAGCTAGAACATATTGCTGATTTATGGGATGGATAATAGGGGTAGTTACGTTAACTTTAAGCAGCTTGCAGTTTAGATTTTCTGCTTTTCTTATGAGGGACGTAGTACAGTCATCCACTTGGGGTCCTAGAGCATTTTGACAGACGTATAGGTCTTCAATCAATGGGCAGGCCTCTTCTTGATATTGGTGTAGATCAGTGCCAATTATAAGGTAAGGAAGTTTGGGAATTATAATGGTTTGGTTTGTTGGAATAGCAAACAGGTGGAAAAGTTCGAAAGTTTCTTTTATAAATATAGGAAAATGAATAGCAAAAATTATTTTATCATTTGAAAAACTTACTTGAAGTCCTGTTAATTGATTATAATAATTTAAGTCGCTAAATGATATTAGTCTTTCCTCACCATAAAGGGTAGTTAGATTCAAAATTATTTGTTCTAATTGGATAGCTGAAACTACGGTACTATGTAAGGTATTGAGTTTAGCAAACATTATCGCATCCTCTAAATTGTCTAGGAAAGTAATAAAACTCTGACAATTTATAATTAATTGACTTATAGTATTTTGAAGTTTTAAATATATAGAAAGATCATTAATTGTTTTATTCATTTGTTTTTTGAAAAGGTCAACATGATTTTTTAAAGAGTTCTGGTTTTTACTTAAAGTATGTATGGTGTTATTGTAACTGTTAATTAAATCCTTTGTTAATGACATTTGCATATTTATTTCTTTTTTATATGTATTTTGACTATAGCGTAATTCTTCAATTGCTTTGTCATATCTTTCTCCATCATCGGAGTCTAATGTACCAAAAAGCCATTTTGACGTTTTACCTAATATATTTACTAAGCCTCGTTTTTCACGGCTATGTGGTTTAATGTTATTAAGTTTAGTTTTGATTTCATTAATAAAGTAGCTAGCATGTTTAAGCATATCTAATGTGTTAATATGATGTAAAAGCAAAGCGTTAATAATATTTGTTTCATTACAAGCAGCAATTAAAATTCTAAAATTATCTTCTAGTTTAGTAAGCTCTATAACTAATGGTTTAATTTCTACATAATGGAGGAAAGTATGTTTACTTTCAATAATTCTCGCATTTCCTAAGTGAAATGGGAATAAAGGGGATTTGATTGGGGTTATGATAGGATTAGTCGCTATCACTGTTGTCGATAATACTTGTAGGAGAACTGCGAAGCTCTTCTGAAGTGTCAGGAGATTCATTATTTCTAGGGAAAAGAAAGTGTTTTTTAGGTTTTTGTATCATAGATTTATGTACAACTTTCTTGTTTTTAGTAATGATTTTATTACCGATATCTTCTTGAACGTATTCTATTTTCTTACGCGCTTTATCTTTAGTTCTCGAAGCGGATTTATCTGTTACATAGATTTTTGATCCTGATGGAATGTCTATAGGGGCTTCTCTATTTTTATTCTGTTTTTCATTTAAACGTAATTTAGTATTAAGAGATTGATTATAGATTTCGTCATAGATAATTTTCAATCGGTCTTTACGATCATTAACATATTTATTT
Organism: Anthonomus grandis grandis; assembly: GCF_022605725.1. NCBI lineage: Eukaryota > Metazoa > Arthropoda > Insecta > Coleoptera > Curculionidae > Anthonomus > Anthonomus grandis. The sequence goes on from NC_065563.1 coordinate 1,211,065, forward strand.
AATATGATCTCATCTGTAAGGTCAAAAGGGTCTAAAGCGTTTGGACGTCCATTTAAGACATCAAAGGGTTTTTGTTTAGTAACACTATGTACAGAGAGGTTGTAACCTGTAATCGCGTAAATCATTAGTTGTTTCATTGTCGCATTTGGGAATTTAAGTTTTAAAACTCTAATGTGATCAATTAAGGTTGAATGGACTCTTTCAATAGGACTATTGCTATTTGAATTTCCGGTAGTAGTGAAATGAATTTTTATTTTGTGAAGTTTACAAAAATCAATTAATAGGGAAGTTTTAAATTCTGTGCCATTATCACAGGTAATCTGATGAGGTAGTCCATGATGACTTATAAAAATTGCTAAATTATCTAGAACTGTAATTGCGTTGCAACTAGGTTCTAAGGGGTAAGCTTAGGCGTAACGTGAAAAAACATCTATTATAGTTAGGAATTTTACGTTAGAAATTTGGAAAGTGTCCATGTGGATGGATTCTAGAGGTTCTCGAGGTGTGGGTGTTAATGAAAATTCTATTTTTGGAGGATGGCGGTCATACTTGGCTTGTTGACATATGTCACAATTGTTTATATACTGGGTGAGGTCTAATTTCATATTGGGCCAGTAATATAATTTTTTCAGTGACATCATACATTCATTAATACCTCGGTGGCAAGTTTTCTCGTGATGGTTCTTTATTAAATTCATTTGCATTTCTACATTTACTATATCGTTTAAGAATGTATTGGAGATTACTAATTTGTAAGAGTTATGTTTAAATGTTTTGGATAAGATTACTCCTATTTTATTTCCTAAATTGTCAATTTCAGATTGTTGAATATACATGCAGTGTACAACTTTAGGATCGATATATTCTCGGAAAAAGTATACGATTTCGTTTACATAGTTGCTAGTCAAAGTTAAGTGATATCTAATTTTGTTCTCAAAATGTTTTGTTTTAAAGGCACAATATTGTTTATTTGTATTGTGGGTAATTAGAACTTGATGATTGTAAGTATTTAAACAATTTTCTGTTATAGGTATATTTAATATTGGGTCATCTATTGCTGAGTGAATTGTATCTCCATTTTGTGGACGTTGGTCACGAGGGGGTAATATTTGTATATCAGAAAGAATTTTGATTTTATTTGATTTTGGTTCTAGATTTAAAGCAGGGTTAAATAGATCTGGTAATTGGTCTAAATCATCTAAAGTAGCGTTTTCATTTGCAATGTATTGATCAATTTCTTCAGTGATGTCTCCAGGGCTTCCAAGTATAGAATCATTTTCTATCATGTTAATCTCTATTCTGGATAGAGCATCAGCATTTGTATTCTGTGTTCCTTTTTTGTATTGGACTTCATAGTCGAATTCTTCTAATTTTAGTCTCCATCGTACCAATCTAGAGTTTGGCTCTTTTAGGTTGAAGAGGTATTGCAGGGGTTTATGGTCTGTGACGATTATAAATTTTCTGCCAAATAGATAAGGTCTGAAATGTTTTGTAGCCCATACTATGGCTAAAAGTTCCTTTTCTATGGTCGAATAATTACATTCAGCTTGGTTTAACGTTCTAGATGCGTATGCAATTGGAAGATCCTGTCCTATTTTTCCTTGACTTAATATGGCTTCTATTGCTATTTTTGAGGCATCTGTGGTTAAAACGAAGGGTTTTCTAAAGTCTGGGTATTGTAGTATAGGATCGTTACATAGCAAATTTTTACATGTTTCAAAGGCTTGTATGTATTCAGGGGTGTGTTTTATCACTGCTCCTTTCTTTAGGCATTTCGCGAATGGTTTTGTTAATTTCGCAAATCCGTTTATAAAGCGTCTGTAGTAACCTAAGAGTCCTAGGAATGATTTTATTTCCTTTGGTGTTCTCGGGATCGGGAATTTCTGGATCGCTTCTATTTTTCTAGGGTTCGGCTTAACTCCGTCTTTTGTTATCACATGTCCCAGAAATTCAACTTCTGTTCTTAGGAATTCAGATTTATCAAGTTGAATTTTCAATCTTGCTGTTCGTAATCTTTGGAAAACATGGTGCAAGTTTTTTATGTGCTCTTCTAGGCTTGCTGAAAAGACAATAATGTCATCCATGTAGACTAAACAGGTTTTTCCTTGAATATCTTTCAGTACATTGTCCATGATTCTCTGAAAGGTGGCTGGTGCGTTTTTTAATCCGAATGGCATTCTTACGTATTCATAATGGCCATTTTCCACTGTGAACGCTGTTTTCTCAATAGAGTTTGGTCCCATTTCTATTTGGTGGAATCCTGATGATAAATCAATTGTGGAAAAGTATGTACACCTTCCTAGTTTGTCTAGTATATCATTGATGTTTGGCAGAGGGTATCTGTCATCAATTGTTTTAGAGTTGACTCCTCTGTAGTCATTGACAATTCGCCATTTTTGTTTTCCACTTGCGTCAGGTTTTTTACTTACTATCCATATTGGACTACTCCATGGACTTTGGCTGGGTCTTATAATTCCATCTTTCAGCATTTTGTTGATTTGCTTTTGGACTTCTTCCTTGTGTATGAAAGGGTATCTGTATGATTTTGAGTGTATTGGGATTTCATCATGTGTTTTAATTTCGTGTTTGATTTTGTTTGTAAATGATAGTTTTTCAGTTTCTTTATGAAAAATGTCTGAGAATTCTCTGATTAATTTAAAAACTTTTGATTTTTCCTCTTTATTAAGATGGTCATGTCTTATAAATTGGGTAATATCGAGATTCTTATTAGATGTAGTGTAATTATTATGGGATATTTCTGGGTTTGAATTAATTAAATTGTTTAAATGAAAAAAATCGAAATTATCTTTATGATAATCTGGTAAAATTTTACAGTCAATTGGACTCATTAATTCAACAGTAATATTTTCATCTGTGTTATTCTGAATATCAACACGTGCAAAACCATTTTCTGCTGTGCAGAGCGTTTCTGGTATGTATAAAGAGTCATTTATTGTTCCTTCAGGTATAATTATGTCAATAGTATCATGTGTTGTTACGGGTACCTTTGTGCTTAGAATTTCGTGGGCGTTGACCGTGATTTTAAATGTTGAGTCAGGCTCGCGATATCTGAATGACAAGGTTGTAATACCGTCTGACTTTATCAGCCTTTTATGATATAGGTCAATGTTAAACATAAATTTAGTTAATTCTCGAAGGCCTAAAATACCGTCATAATAGTTATGAAAATCATAGAGTATAAAATCAATCGAATCGTTTGTTTGCAATTCTGCAAAAGCTGGAATATTGGCTTTGTAGAGAACTTCTTTTTCTCCGACTCCGGTTTTTAATATCGATGAAAATTGATAGATTTTGTCAGGAAAATATTTTTCAGCTATGGAGGGTCGTAATATTGATGGATAACAGCCAGTATCTATTAACAGTTTAATTGGTGGGTTTTGAATTTCGATATAAGGGAGGCCATTAGTGACTTGTGTATTTACTTCGTATGTTATGTTAGGGTTTTCGAAGGGTTGGTAATAGGAAAATTTTCATTTTCTATTTGTTGGTCTGGAATAGGGAATGTATTCTCATCATAAGAATATTCTGGTTCATATTCAAAATCGTTGTAATCTGTTGATGTACAGGGGTCATTTCTATTTGTTTGGTAAGAAGTTAACTGATAAGGATTTTCAGTATTATTTCCATAATAATCATCATTATCTTCACTGGGGTGGTAATTGGTTGTGACATTTTCTTCTAGATTTTTATTTTCCATTTGGAAAAGTTCTTGCGAAATGAAATTTCTTGGGCCAGATGGCTTAAAATGATTATTGGGGTGAATGTTAGAATTTGTTGGCATTGTGTAAGATGTTCTGGTTGACATTGGCTCAGGTTTATCAAGGGGTGTTCGACCTGTGGGTTTGAAAACATTCTTTGGGGTACCGAAAACTTGTCGATTGGTTGGAAGAGGTCTCTGAGGCATTGGCCTAGGTTGTATTGGAACTGGACCTCGTGGGAAATTTGAATTTTGATTGAAATTCTGATAACTAGGTGGAATAAAATTCTGTCTATAGTTATGTTGTTGATAAAAATTATTATTTGGGGTTCTAAAATTATTTTGATTTGAATATTGTATATTATTATTATGATTTTTGTGTTGCGAGTTATTCTGTGAATATGCTGGTGGTTTGTGCATTAATGTTGGTTGTTTGTTATGGTTTATTGGTATAAATGGTTTGTATAAATTTTGTGTATAATGGAAGTTTTCTTCCTCTGATATCATTGTCATTGCGGTTTCTATGCAATCTGGGTTTTTTAATCGGATAATACTTTGTAAGGGGTTGTTTAATCCTCTTATAAATGTTCTTAAACATATAGTATCGTATTGTCTAAGATGAATAAGTTTTGTTTCAGCTGTCATAATATTATTATCAAAACTATTAATTTTTTGAGCTAAAGCACTACGCAATACTTGTAGTCTTTTTGCAAAATCTAATGGTTGTTCATTCTTATTTGGGATAGCTACAAACAAATCTTGTTCAAGGCATTCTATACTACGCTTATCGCCAAAACAATCTAATAAAGCAGTTCTAATATGTGCCCAGGATAATAATTCCATGCGGCAACCTACTAATATTAGTGCACGGTCAATTAATTTCATTCTAATAGTTCTAATAAGGTAATTTTTTAAAATAGGATCTTCTTGGTTATCATATGTTTCGAATAGAAAATCTGCGGAAGAAATGAAATTGTTAAGGGTATTAGAATCACCATTGTAAGGGTGAATTGTATCAACGTACATTTTTAAAAGAGTGTAATTTATAGAATTTGATCGTGTAGTAGTCATTGTATTAGATAACTCGGACTGTTCAGTGATTGTTTCTAAATGCGAATTTTGTTGTTGTAATTTGAGAGTTCTGAAAAATTCTTCAGCTAATGCGTCAACGTTTGGTTCACTCATAGAGTAAAATAAAAATAATGTTATTAATTAAATAACATAAACTCAATTCTAAAATTAATTTTACTACTAAATTGTTTGAATCTTTCTTCCTTTACGATAAAGAGAGAGTATATTCCAGTCGTAGCCGATCGAGAGTTCTAGCCGTGACACTGGTTTCGTGGCGTCAAAATTGAAGCCGAGATTTGGTGGCGCACGCCGTACAGTGGAACGACTAAGTGGAGATACCGCGGGACCTAATATTTTACATTTTACAAGATGATATAATTTTTTTATTATTACGTATTTTTAGGTATATGATAAATGTTTTAAATATTTTTTATTATTTATTTTATTGGAAAAATATACATAAACGGTGTTTCAAATTCGTCTGCCCTCAAAATACGAAAATGGATAATTTACCCCAAAGTTGCAGATTATTTACTTGTAAAAGAATATGCCATATAAAAAAATATATATATTATATTTTATGTGGTTTTGAAGATTATTTAAAAAAAAACAATTTTTCAAAAACTTATTCTTGACACTTTTGTGGGTTATCTTGGTTGCTATGGGAAAGTTTTTGCATTGCTGTATTACTTTTTCGTAAAAATATTAATGCTGAAAACAAAATTAGGTAGGTACCTACGCCAAATTTTTGTTGCTTATTTAAAAAATCGAAAATTTGAATGATTCCGAAGATAATCAAAAAAAAACAAAAAAAAATTTAAATCCATTTTAATTTTTTTTGAGCTTAAACAGGAATGCAGCAAGAGGTAGGCATTATTCTAAATAAAATTAAGATTGTAAAATGTAAGTTAAAAATAAAATTGTTAATTTACCCACCTAATTTAAATACCGAATTTTTATTCTTTTTAAAACTCAAAGCGAGTATCAAAATAGTTTGGTAGTTTAAAATTTTAAATGCGTAATCTTACTATAAACTACAATAATAACTGCAGTAAAATATTATTTCGAATCAACGAAACATATGTACCCCAGCGCGGAATTTTTGCCATCGCGATGCGGTCGTCGCCTCGCATGATTTCGGCTTCTGTTGTGAGGTATCGATGGAAGCGGGGATAAGTGTCCAGGCTGGAACTATCGATCGGCTACGATTCCAATAGGATTTGCTCAAAAGAAAGTTCAATGGTAATTTCAATAATATTCAATTGATAAAGATAAATTCAAAATAAGTTTTTCAAATATATGTTTCAATACAAATTTTAAAAATAACAATAATCTTAAAACTAACTTTCCACTCGCTCAATCCAAAGTAAGGGAAAGGGTTTGAAAGGAAATTGGCACTTACCTTTTTCCAATCAGATGAATCCCCGCGTCGCTAAGGTGCTGTGGTCGTGCTGCCAAATGGTGTTTCCACTGATCTCTCGTCTCAGAGCGATTCTGATAAGGTTTGATCTCAGCTTCCACGTTCGTATCAGGACTGAAGAGTTAAAACTCACGTTTTTACGATTGATCGTCTCGATGACGTGCAAATCTCAATCGAAAACTGCCCTGATCCTACCGACTGCGCCAGTTATGTTTTCTGTCACGTTAATAACGTTTTAAAAAACTTTTATTTTGACAAGCCGCGATACAGTGTACTGTTAGCAAGAACGAAGATTACCTTAACTTAATATTACAAGTGATTATATAGACTAAATAATGCAAATAAAGCGTGAAATACAATATAACTGAGTAAGCATATACATAAGCAAATATTATATATAGGGTGGCATAATTGTGTACATAACTAGGTACTTATTATGTTTTTTTATTTTTTATTGAATTCATTTGAGAAAATACCTTCTTTCGGCTATTAGATATACCTGCCTGGCTTTACTTCCCTGATCGGGGTGAAGTTTTAGAAAATATCTTTGGAGAAATTCCAATTTGGAGGGTAGTTTCTAGTTTTTTCGGGTAAACCAAGATTAGTACAAAGTACAACGCAAGAAGAACTTTTAGGGCCTCCAGAAAAGTGGTGTAGCCATCTGCCTGTATTATTTGACGTTCAACCAAAACATAAAAGCAATTTTGGTTTTCTAAAATAATAAGATAAGTATATGTTATTGTTTGATACTTCTAAGGCATAAATTATTTACCTTGCTTTAAAATTATAGGCGTTAGTGGAAAATTGTCGGGATAAACATCGTTGTCGTTTAAATTTATTTGGCCCTGGAATAAAAAAAATATATTTAAAATAAAAAATAATACTACAGTTGTAATTAAGGTTGGAGTCGTGAAGTTTCTAGTTTTTTTTTATTTATAAAAAATGTCACTTGCCTCTGTTTGAGACATCAAAAATTCAATATCTTCCTTGAAATGCTGTAATAACTTTTTAATTAGTTGCTCTATTGATACATTTTCTTCT